>NW_027522047.1:0-300000 GCF_052094955.1 Ictidomys tridecemlineatus
GTTGGTTCCACAGTCTAGCAATTGTGAATTGTGCCGCTATGAACATCGATGTGGCAGTATCCCTGTAATAAGCTCTTTTAAGGTCTTCAGGGAATAGTCCGAGAAGGGCAATAGCTGGGTCAAATGGTGGTTCCATTCCCAGCTTTCCCAGGAATCTCCATACTGCTTTCCAAATTGACTGCACTAGTTTGCAGTCCCACCAGCAATGTACAAGAGTACCCTTTTCCCCACATCCTCGCCAGCACTTGTTGTTGTTTGAGTTCATAATGGCTGCCAATCTTACTGGAGTGAGATGGTATCTTAGGGTGGTTTTGATTTGCATTTCTCTGACTGCTAGAGAAGGTGAGCATTTTTTCATATATTTGTTGATTGATTGTATGTCCTCCTCTGAGAAGTGTCTGTTTAGGTCTTTGGCCCATTTGTTGATTGGGTTATTTGTTTTCTTATTGTTTAATTTTTTGAGTTCTTTGTATACTCTGGATATTAGGGTTCTATCTGAAGTGTGAGGAGTAAAAATTTGTTCCTATGATGTAGGCTCCCTATTTACCTCTCTTATTGTTTCTCTTGCTGAGAAAAACTTTTCAGTTTAAGTAAGTCCCATTTATTGATTCTTGTTATTAACTCTTGTGCTATAGGTGTCCTGTTAAGAAATTTGGAACCCGACCCCACAATATGTAGATCGGAGCCAACTTTTTCCTCTATCAGGCGCAGAGTCTCTGTTTTGATATCTAGCTCCTTGATCCACTTTGAGTTAACTTTTGTGCATGGCGAGAGGAGGGGATTCAGATTCATTTTGTTGCAAATGGATTTCCAGTTTTCCCAGCACCATATGTTGAAGATGCTATCCTTCCTCCATTGCATGCTTTTAGCTCCTTTATCAAATATAAGATAGTTGTAGCTTTGTGGATTAGTCTCTGTGTCCTCTATTCTGTACCATTGGTCCACCCGTCTGTTTTGGTACCAGTACCATGCTGTCTTTGTTACTATTGCTCTGTAATATAGTTTGAAATCTGGTATCGCTATACCGCCTGATTCACACTTCCTGCTTAGAATTGCTTTTGCTATTCTGGGCCTTTTATTTTTCCATATGAATTTCATGGTTGCTTTATCTATTGCTACAAGAAATGCCGTTGGGATTTTGATTGGGATTGCATTAAACCTATAGGGAACTTTTGGTAATATCGCCATTTTGATGATGTTAGTTCTGCCTATCCATGAACAGGGTATATTTTTCCATCTTCTAAGATCTTCTTCTACTTCTCTCTTTAGGGTTTTGTAGTTTTCATTGTATAGATCTTTTACCTCTTTTGTTAGGTTGATTCCCAAGTATTTTATTTTCTTTGAAGATATTGTGAATGGAGTGTTTTTCCTCATTTCCATTTCAGAAGTTTTGTCGCTGATATACAGAAATGCCTTTGATTTATGCGTGTTAAATGGAAATCAATGATAAAAGAAGGAAGGAAAAATCCTACATCACATGGAAAATGAACAATATGTTACTGAATGATCAATGGGTTACAGAAGACATAAAGAAGGAAATCAAAAAATTCTTAGAGATAAATGAAAACACAGACACAACATATCGGAATCTATGGGACACAATGAAAGCAGTTTTAAGAGGGAAATTCATCGCCTGGAGATCATACCTCAAAAAAAGGAAAAACCAACAAATAAATGAGCTCACACTCCATCTCAAAGCCCTAGAAAAGGAAGAGCAAAACAACAGCAAATGTAGCAGAAGGCAAGAAATAATTAAAATCAGAGCGGAAATCAACGAAATTGAAACAAAAGAAACTATTGAAAAAATTAACAAAACTAAAAGTTGGTTCTTTGAAAAAATAAATAAGATTGACAGACCCCTAGCCATGCTAACGAAGAGAAGAAGAGAGAGAACTCAAATTACTAACATACGGGATGAAAAAGGCAATATTACAACAGACACAACAGAAATACAGAAGACAATTAGAAATTATTTTTAAAACCTATATTCCAATAAAATAGAGGATAGTGAAGACATCGATAAATTCCTTAAGTCATATGATTTGCCCAGACTGAGTCAGGAGGATACACACAACTTAAACAGACCAATATCAATAGATGAAATAGAAGAAGCAATCAAAAGACTTCCAACCAAGAAAAGCCCAGGACCGGATGGGTATACAGCGGAGTTTTACAAAACCTTTAAAGAAGAATTAATACCAATACTTTTCAAGTTATTTCAGGAAATAGAAAAAGAGGGAGCTCTGCCAAATTCATTCTATGAGTCCAACATCACCCTGATTCCGAAACCAGACAAAGACACCTCAAAGAAAGAAAACTACAGACCAATATCTCTGATGAACCTAGATGCAAAAATCCTCAATAAAATTCTGGCGAATCGGATACAAAGGCACATCAAAAAAAATTGTACACCATGATCAAGTAGGATTCATCCCTGGGATGCAAGGATGGTTCAATATATGGAAATCAATAAATGTTATTCACCACATCAATCGACTTAAAGATAAGAAACATATGATCATCTCATTAGACGCAGAAAAAGCTTTCGACAAAGTACAGCATCCCTTTATGTTCAAAACACTAGAAAAACTAGGGATAACAGGATCTTACCTCGACATTGTAAAAGCTATTTATGCCAAGCCTCAGGCTAGCATCATTCTCAATGGAGAAAAATTAGAGGCATTCCCCCTAAAATCTGGAACAAGACAGGGATGCCCTCTCTCACCACTTCTATTCAATATAGTTCTCGAAACACTGGCCAGAGCAATTAGACAGACGAAAGAAATTAAAGGCATAAAAATAGGAAAAGAAGAACTTAAATTATCACTTTTTGCGGACGACATGATTCTATACCTAGAAGAACCAAAAGGGTCCACAAAAAACTACTAGAACTAATAAATGAATTCAGCAAAGTAGCAGGATATAAAAGAATCAACTTAATGTAGTGAAAACCTTAATGTACTATAGCATAAAGGAATACATTAATTCTCCACCAATAATTCACAAATCATACAATTTACATAGAGGTCTCTGAGAGTTGATTCTGCCTAGTAGTGGCCTATTGAGTTACAATGGAATCTGCACTCTCTCCTTTCTCCATAAATTGAGAAAAATGGCACCCTCTCTCCCCTACATCATGGACCTCTTAGGAAGTTGAGACTGAAACTGGGCCCAAATTCCTCTGTAGAAGTGTAAAGTATTGGTGAGGTAGCAGGCTCCAGGAACCCACATTCTCAGAGGGCTTCACTTTGGATGCAATGTCAATAGCTCAAAGAGAGAAAGACAGAACAATAGCCGTTGGTGGGCCCTGCATTCTACTCAAAGAGTCGGAACCACCCTGAAGGCAACAAGAAGCCAGGGAAATATGTCACCCAAAGAGTGACCAATGGAGCTCCCCTTAAGACATCATTCTGACAAAGTGGATGGTGACAGGGACATTAGGCATTGAAAAGCAGATAAAAAGTCATTCCTTCTATAAAGAGAAAAATAATAGTGATATGACTAGCACCATGTGATTGAGATAGAAAATAGATAACAGAGTGTCTAAAATGTATAACACAGTTGCTAACTAGTGATATAATTAAACATGACCAAAAGATTAGGGAAAGATCCTGAAGAAATGAGCATGACTTAAAAGTTCCTGGCGTAGGCAATTTAAGATAAAGGGATCCATATCCCTTTCATTCTTTCGTCTAATTGCTCTGGCCAGTGTTTCAAGAACTATGTTAAATAGAATTGGAATTTGCTGATGATGTGATTTCATAGCTATAAGACCCAAAACACTACGCCAGAAAACTTTTAGAACTAGTAAATTAATTCAGCAAAGTAGCAGGATACAAAATTAACACCCATAACTCAGAAGTATTTCTGTATATCAGTGACAAATCCTCTAAAAGAGAAACAAGGAAAACTACTCTATTTACAATAGCATTAAAAAAATGAAATACTACCTAACAAAAGAGGTGAAAGACCTCTACAACAAAAACTACAGAATGCCAACAAAAAAAATTAAAGAAGACCTTAAAATGAAAAAATCTATTTTGTTCTTGGATAGGCAGAATTAATATTGTCAAAATGATCATACTACCATAAGCACTATACAAATTTAATGCAATTCAAATCAAAATTCCAATGACAATCTTCATATAAATAGAAAAAGCAGTCATGAAATTCATCTGGAAAAATACTCTTATTTTTAATACCCTGAATAGCTAAAGCAATACCAGAACTTAAAGTATACTACAGAGCAATAGTAACAAAATTAGCATGGTATTGGCACCAAAATACACTTGTAGACTAATGGTACAGATTAGAGGACAAATATTTTATAATTGACAAAGGTGCCAAAAATATACATTGAAGAAAAGATAGTCTCTTCAACAATTGGTGCTGGGAAAATTGGAAATCCATATACAACAAAATGAAATTAAACCTCTATCTCTCACTATGTGCAAAACTCAACTCAAAGTGGATCAAGGACCTAGAAATTGAACCAGAGACACTACATCTATTAGAAGAAAAAGTAGGTCCAAATCTCCCTCAAGTTGGATTAGACCCCAACTTCCTTAATAAGACTTCTATAGCATAAGAATTAAGATTAAGAATCAATAAATGGGATGGATTAAAATTAAAAAGTTTCTTCTCAGCAAAAGAAACAATCATTGAGGTGAATATACAGCCTACTAATTGGGAACAAATTGTTACCACACACACATCAGATACAGCAGTAATCTCTAGAATATATAAAGAACTCAAAAATCTAAACACCAAAAAAAAAAAAAACAACAACAAATAACCCAATCAATAAATGGACCAAGGAATTCAACAGACACTTCTCAGAAGAGGATATACAATCAATCAACAAATATATGAAAAAATGTTCAACATCTCTAGCAATTAGAGAAGTGCAAATCAAAACTACTCTAAGATTTCATCTCACTCCAGTCAGAATGGCAGCTATTATGAGGACAAACAACAATAAGTGTTGGCGAGGATGTGGGGAAAAAGGCACACTCATACATTGCTGGTGGGACAGCAAATTCATGCAACCAATATGGAAAGCAGTATGGAGAATCCTTGGAAAACTGGGAATGGAACTACCATTTGACCCAGCTACCCTACTCCTTGGTCTAGACCCAAAGGACTTCAAAACAGCATACTACAGGGACACAGCCACATCAATGTTTATAGCAGCACAATTCACAATAGCTAAACTGTGGAACCAATCTAGATGTCCTTCAATAGATGAATGGATAAAGAAAATGTCGCAAATATACACAATGGAATATCATTCAGCATTAAAAGAGAATAAAATCATGGCATTTGCAAGTAGATGGATGGAGCTGGAGAATATAATTCTAAGTGAAATTAGTTAATCCCCCAAAAACCAAATGCCAAATGATTTCTCTGATTTAAGAATGCTGATCTATAATATGCTGTGGGGGAGGGGATGTATGGGAAGATTAAATGAACTCTAGATAGGGCGAAGGGGAAAAGGGGAGAGAGGGGAAGGGAGGAGGCATAGCGATAAGAAAGACAGTGGAATGTGATAGTCATCATTATCCTAGGTATGTGTATGAAGACACAAAGGATGTGACTCTGCTTTGTGTACAACCAGAAATATGAAAAATTGTGTAAATAAATTGTAATGCAATCTGATGTCATATATCAAAAATCAAAATTAAAAATACAAAAAATGATTAAAAAGAGGGATCCATATTTTCAAGGTCAAATGCCTTTTGTATACATGTTCTTGTTGAAGCAGGGGGGATCATTTCAAAGAATTGACCATTGACTTAGATGAGTGAACTCACCCAACCTAAAATAGACACTCAAGCAAGGTGCAGCCAACAATGTCTCTGGTTTGAGAAAAAAGCACACTTTACACCAGGAGGGGAATCATCAATGACAACAGTGCTTGTTTGTGAGCTTCAGGTGGGTGGTGATGATTTTATAGGTCAAACTACAAGATAACTTTGTAGTTCTTGAGTTAGGATGAGGCTATTTTGTCCTTTAGGGAGATCTGATTTTCCATTGTGGTCAATAAGTGGAGTACACAAACATCACAAGCATCCCATCCATAATGTCCGCACTCCTGCTCAAGAGCAATCAATCATCTCTGGATGCAAGATAAAACAGTACCTGCTTAATATTGAAAAAAAAAAAAAAAGATCAACATCTGGCCGGCGGTCACAACTCATTTGTTTATATCCTATTCTTTTCAGTTTATAAGCCATGCTTTTGTTATATATTAAAATTTGTAAGAGGCTTTTTTTACTTTGTATTTTCAAACCCACCCTCTTTAATCTGCATTTTCTGATGCAAAAAGGGCACATCAAAATAAACAGCCTCTCAATGTTGCTTTTAATCATTTTATGAAGTACATGGTAGGATAGAAATGAGGGCATCATGTTTGGGGATAATTATCATCAAATTCTTTCTCCTATATTGTAAAACATTCTCTCCTTCTGCCTTTCTCTCCTGTAGTTTCTCTCTCCTGCACTTAAACAAACCACACTGTGAGAACTGCACACTTCTCTGATCAACAACACCATGACCAGCACTCCAGTGTGTCAGACTTGCAAACAAGGTTTCAAGGTACATTCCTTATCTTCCTATAGATTTTTTATTTTGTTATGAATATTCACATTACCTTTATGACAAATGGCTATGATCATCCAATGTGCCATAATGCCACTGCAATCAATGGTATAGCTCTGCCTGGTGCCTGAGACCAGAAGGAATGTTAGGTCACTGGGTCTGTTTTTAAGGTTCAACAAATTCGAATAAGGATAGAAAGGATGCTTGACCAGGAAGTGCTAAAAATATTGGATAAACATTTTCTACCTGGCTTTGGCTGCCTAAAGACTAGGGACTTGTCATCTCTATTCCTTCAGTTTGAGCAATATATCTGTCATGTATCAGTAGCTCCTGCAGTCTGTGCCTCATTTTTGGTGGATATGCTCATGCTGGCCAGTAATAAGCAACTCTCTTTCATGATGCCCTAAAGGAAATGCATGGAAAAAGCCTTGCATCTGCTGCAAACTTGCAACTGCAGATTGACTGTGACTTCTTTCCCATTTTAGAGCTGTTCATTTACAGCCTACATTTGCTAACATAAAAATATTAGTAGGGGTGTGATAAATTTACCAAGGGAGGACTTGGTATTTCCTGCTCCAAGTTCTGCATCTTTCTCTTCCCTTTCGGATCCTGGAGCTCTGTGACCCTTTCCCTTCCCCTGCAAATGTTGATTTTGCTTTAAACAAAGACTCATCTCTTCAAGCTCATATGTTTTACACAAATCACAGAGTGAGAGTTGTTGCTCACTTTCTCATCCACACATTGCAATCCCTATCAACCTTGGCAGTAATACAATATCACCAGAGGGCATCACCTCCTTTATGAACTACTGCAACTTCAATAAAGCACAGGCCTGCCTGTACTATTCCAGTCTAGTTTGTAAGTCTAACTACAAATGGGCTGCCAGACCGCATCTTATTATAGAACCAGATTTCCCTTAAATCAGTCTAAAAGACTGTGCATAGTTTTTTCAAAAGCTTTTGTTTTTTCCCTTTTGATTCTTTTAAACAAAAGAGATGTGAAGACACACACTTCCGATGTGTTTGTTTTATACAGGGAAAATGCTGGAATTGATACATGCTCATAAGAGTAATCAGCTTTGGCAGCAGAAAATGTGTTTTGCAACCCATTATCTTTTTTCTTATGAGAAAAAGATATTGGCAAAATGATGCTATGTCCACAGCCACAGGATCTGGAGGGGCCAGAGTGGTACCATAAAACAGGAAATCAGTGGAATATACCAGCTTGGTCAGGATAGTCTCACGATTCATTGATGGGGGTCCATTTAGGATCCCTAGACAAGCAATCTGTACAGTGAGAAAATTAGAAAATAACTAACTACATATATTTTATTTCAATTATTAAGTAATCTGTACTTCACCCATGACTGAGGGTAGTTGTAGGATACTGGTGAAATGTTGTGAGCCAGGGACAGGTTGTTGGATTTCAGCTAGTCTCCAGGCTGACATGAAAGCTGATGTATTGTGCAGATTGATCCATGGCTCTTCAGATGTCCCCTGTTCTATATGGGATCATTTGGCAGATGTATCAATCTAGAAGAGGGGGCTAAGGAACCTGAGTAGTAAGTTTAAATGGTAGAAAGTCAGGAAAGAAAGCTAATCATTGCATAGGTAAATGTAAAACCAATGGATTTCTCTTTTTCTGCAATTTCTTTCCTTCAAACTCTACTAACATGGGTCCCATTCCTCTCTAAGTCCCTCTGAAGAATACCAACCTAAATGAAACCAGAAGCAACTAAGACATCAGCATCAACTTGCCTAATCCAAAACATGGATTCAAAGTCATCCTGGATATTCTCTATTCTCACAAAAGATGATCTCATCACTTCAACCATAAGAAATGAGCAATGGATCGCCTATGTCAGTAGCTTCTCTCTACACCAATGAATCTCATAAACATTTCTTATTTGAGGTGACTCTTGTTTGAGGGACAGACAGCACTGTGCCTTGCATTATTTAGGCTAAAAGGAATGGAAGAGGAATTTACTAGTCATTTTGCTGTTGTTCCTATTTACCTAGGACCATCACCTAGTGATTAGAACTCCTAAATACTCACTTTAGGCCTAGAGACTTGTGGGGGTGGGGTGAGAATGGAGGTTTGCTCTAAGCCCTTATAATGGAGAAAGAAAACTTAGAAGCCAGAAGAGTGGGCCAGTGGGGGTTGGCTGTTGTCAGCTAGAGTTTACTATAAATATATAGTCCCAAGGGGAGGGATTCCATTTATTCTCACACCTCCTCCTTAGCTGACTAGTCTCATCGAATGATTTTATCTAGATGGATTACCACACATGTGCAACCTGGCTCCCTTCTGCCTCCCTTCCTTCCCATTTCCCTTGTATTATAACACACACTAACTCCCAGCAGAATCAGAGTGATGAAGGAGGATCTTCAGTTCTGCATACATTACAGGGATCACTACTAAATGCTTGGGTGATAAACACCACTGGAGAGCACAGAATGCTCCAGGAGAAAACGATATTTAATGGAGATACTCTTAAAAGTATCTGCATGGGGGGTAATGCTAAATATCATGAAGTCTTGGTTACAGATCACAGACCTCAAATACATGAATATTAATGAATAAAACAGCAGCTAAGCAACCAAAAGTGAGTGCAAGAAGCTACTTGAAAAATCACTTTTGTTGTCTCCTTTATCGGGCAAGTTCCAGGTAAAACCATGACAGATAAAACCTTCTCTTTAAGATTCATCATCATACCTTTTCATCCTTCTCAGGTTCCTTAATCATTCCATTTCTATCATGTTCTTCCAACAGTGAAAAGATCTGACAATAATTATTTTAGTGTATGTTTACACTAAAATGATGCTGGATATTTGCATTTTAATTGGGGAAAAAAGATTTAATGTAAGGAGTGACTCTTCAACAGTGGAATTTCAGGTAAAAATGAGAAAATGAAGACTAGGTGAAGTTTTGGTTTATAAATTCTTTTAAAAAGTACCTACATATGGTTTTCTTTATTCATGCAGTTCTCTTCTTCAAGGCTAATCCAACTCTAAGTCACTTTCCTCTCTGAGAATGGGTTCTGTTGACTGGGGGAAGTGGGGCTACTCATAAAGTACATATATCAAGCCTTTTAACTATTTACCCTGGAAAACTTTGGTTACTATCCACACTCTTCCACATGCAATCTCCATAGCTTCTGCCATGACCTCAGCCATATGGAGATGTCATTTAGATGCCATTCTCATTGAACATGCTATGGGGCACAACACATTTGAGATGCTGTCACTTTCCAGATGCAGCATGAGCTCATGCCTCTGCTGCTGCATATGCATGTGGGTGTGTGTGCAAGACACATGCTTGCAACATGAAATTTCAAGTTAAAAAGTAAATGGAGGAGCATAACTGAGTTGCTGTAGGACAGAAGCCACCATAAAATATAACACACATGATTAATCTAAACAAACCTCAATGGTTTTCATACCATATCACTTGGTTACGAGTTCCATCTTGTTCAAGCTTGATTCTGTGATCATATTGTTGTGTCATCAGAATAATAAAAGACATAAATCTTCATTTCATGGAACTGATCATAAACCTAAGAAAAGAGGAGGTCACTTTACCTGCTGTATTGTCTAAACAAATCCATCAAGGGTCGTTTAATCATAGCTGTCCATTTGGTTTGGGTAAGCATATTTTCCCTTCATTAGATTTAATATTATAATCTCATTATAGAAATCTGACACTCTGCACTGACTCTCAACTCATAAATCAGCCTCTACTTCTATTCCTAAGGCCCAAGAAGGAAAAAAATAGCAACCAAGTGTGATAATAAAATGCACAGTATAACATTATTCTTTGCCATTCCACTCCTTATCCTCATTGTTGATTTATCTAGTACTATTGCCACAAGGAATATCATGCTGACTTCCAGTTTTATATGTAATCAGACATTTAAAAATTTGTAACTCATGAATCATTCCAAAATACCACCTAACTTTTCCCCATCTAATCATATCAGCTATTTTTTCCCTGTATAACATCATCCAACATCTGGGTGCTCATGGGCTATCAATATATCCATTTATGGAGTACCTAAAACATGTCTTGTATTTCATCCATGATTTCAATAAAGAAGCAGATTCAGTAAATCTCATTTCAATTTCTTTACTCTCCTACTGTCTTCTGTTTGCTTGAACAAAAATCTGTACTAATTTCAGTCTCCACTTCATTTTAGTAATAGCTGAAATGTTGTCAGGGCTACAAATTCTTTGTCTCTGTGTCTGTCTCCTCTGTCTGCCTCCTTCCCTCCTCCCTCCTCTCCTCTCTGGCCATACTCTCTCCCTCCTAGGGTCCCTCCCTCCACCACCCCACTTTCTCACTTTCCTACTCCCTCAGTTTCTCTCTTTCTCCCTTTTTTTCTTTCTCTCCAAATATACAAATCCCAGTCACACATTTATATACAGTAAAGTGAACAGCTCATTTTAAAACATTATTGGCAAGTTAAGATGGTAATGCTCAGTGAGCAAGAAGGAAAGTTGTTCTTACAGCTTTGGGAATTGTCCTTTTTTTATTGCACCCTAAGACTAAACTGGACATCAATATCACTTAATTTAACTTTCCCATTTTTTTCTTTGGTAAATAAGAAGTGTGATGTGTGTGTGTGTGTGTGTGTGTGTGTGTGTGTGCGCGCGCGCGTGCATGCACGGTATGTAAGAGAAATGTTCCTTATTGAAGAAGCATATTGGGTTTATTTTAAAAGTTACAATTATAACATATAAATACATAAAAAGTTATAACTTATAAAATATCTTAGAAGTTATAAAAAATTATAACAAAGTTAGGAGGGCATACAAATGGAGTTGAAACTTTGATATGGAATCTCTATCTTCAAGTAGTCTGTAAAAATTTATAAAATCTTATAATTACTCATATTTACAAATATTGCTAATAGGCTTACTCCACCAGACCAAAAATTTGCCTACAAAAGTTAAAAATATTGAATACAATAAAACTAGTTTCTTCAAAAACAAATATTTTAATATTTTACAGACAAACTTGCACTGATTTTTACAAAGTGTATGCAATGAAAAATGTCATTTCATAGTGATCTGATTTTAGGTAGGATTTTTTTTCTGCTTGCTTTTCTTGTCCATGAATATAATTCAGAAGCAAGAATGACTTGAAATTGACTTTTTAAAAAATGTTACCTAAAAATTCCCTTTGCTGTAATGCTTACAATTGAAGGTTTGTATCAGATAAACTTCCCAAGGGTCACTTATTCTAGGAGAGTCTTGCAATCAATAATTCTTACTATTAATCACCTCCAGGGTTATATAACACATTTTTAAAACTTTTTCATAGTGATAACACAAGATAACAACCATCCCCAATACTAATTCTCTGTTGCTATTAATTTACACTGTCTTGTAACATAGTTAAAAAAAAGATAGGCCAAGAAAATACTATTTCAAGTGTGAAAATTTAATTTCCATATGAGGAAATTAAATGCTCCAGGGCCAGAGCAGGCAATGTCAGAAAGCTCACAATAATGAAGTTTCTTTTTAAAATTTAGGTATAAGAGAAAATGCATACTGGGAAGGAGGAAAGAATAGTCGCTAATTGGATGGGCCAGGTACAAGGAGGGTTTATAACATTCTGCATTCTTTTCCTTTTCAAACTTAGTTCATCATGGCTTTTCTAGGCTAATAGAGACTGGGCAGTGAGAGTGTGATGTACTTGATATATGTTTAAGAATTCTAGAAAAGATAAATCACCACTCTTGGTTTGTATTTTCTGAGCCACACCAGTCATAGCAACAGAGCCTTGTCCTTGTGTGTGAAAGCTAATGAGACAGAGTAGACTCTACGGTCAGGAAGTTCTGCTGCTGAATTCTAGATCATGTTTATTAGCTGTTTGAACAAGAGGAAGTTAGTCTCTGAGCCTCAATTCTTCTTCTGTAAAATGAATATAATAACAATATATTGTTATATATGGTTGTGAAGATTAAATCAAAACAGCTTGAATGCTTGCTCTCAGTAAGTTTTAGTACCCACACCATCACCATCACTGCCACTACCACCGCCGATAATCACCACCACCATGATCCCCATCATCATGTCCAAAACTACAACCACCATTTTCTTTGCCTCTAGCACTCACTATTACTCCCTCACTCCCCCCACCACAATCATATCAAAATCCACCACCACCACCTTCACTTCACCATCACCAATACCATCTCCATCTCATAACCATTACTACCATTTCTACTACAACCAACATATCCCAAACCATCACTACCATCATCATTACCACCACCACTTTCATCTTCATCATCAACACTACCACCATCTTCTCTTCCACTACCATCTCCTCCACCATCACCAATATTGTCCTCATTTTGCAGGTAAGAAAACTGACTCCAAGATGAAGTAACTTAATGACAGGAGAGCACACAGACAGAGTTCAAACTTGGGTGCAGAGTCTCTATTTTCAGGCAGTCTAAGATTGGAAAATGGGGTGGCCTGAATTTTGAGTATCACCCTTAGTTTCAGGGTACCCAGAATCCTCCAATCTCTCATTCTTAAACCTAAAAAACAAAAACAAAATCAGCAAACTCTATCAAAATATTAATAAGCAAGGAACCAAAATTCTGCTTTTGGCTGTTTATTGCCACTTGCCTGCATATCTTTAGCTGCCACAAAATAGTCCAAAGCCTACTGCCTTATCTAACCTGTGGAGACTGTAAGAAGGAAAGAAAATGTCATCTAGATCCCTGAGAAAATGAAAATGAATTGTTTATTCTGCCTGGCTCTATAGTAAGACACCTGTATAGGCCCACGGAAGAAAGAGGCCTGGCTGTGTCAACCTTTGGCAAATAGATGGGTATTATGCAGACAGCAGGTAGAACCAGGAGAGAAAGGAAAGGAACTTTCATGTACTCCTGTCCATATTGTTGACTGCTTTATTTTCCTCCCAGGTCCTTCTGGACTTCCTGACTATAAGGCAGAATCTGTGAGGCCCTATGAAAAGTCAGTAGAAAAAGTCCTATCTTATGCATGGACAATTCACAGCAGCCAAATTATGAAACCAGCTTAGGTATCCATCAATGGGTGAGTGGGTAAAGAAAACATATAATGCATACCCACAATGGAGTTTTATTCAGCCATAAAGAAAAATGAAATGATATCTTTTGTGGGAAAATGGATGGAACATAATGTTAAGTGAAATAAGTCAAACTCAAAAAGTCAAGGGTCATATATTTTATATGTGGAAGCTAGAGTGGAAAAAGGTAAAATCATAGGCTCTCATGAAAATCAAAGGGAGATCAGTAGAGGAAAAGGACCAGAGGGAGGGAAAGGGGAAATACTAGGGATGATATTGGCCCAGCTATATTGTTATATTGTGTGCATGTGCAAACATGTAACAACAAATTTCATTATTATGTGCAACTATAATGCACTAATAAAAGTATGGAAAGGAAAACAAAAGTTCTGCCTACTTAGTCAGCACCTTGAACAGACTGCCACTCCAGCCTTTTACCTGGTTTACCCAAAGCAGTTGTAAGATTATCTCCTGTGCAGCCGACCCACCTTACATTGGTTGAATTTTAATCCTTTCCTGGCTCTTGCCCCAGAACAACTTCTACTCCACTGTTGCAAGGAAACTTAAGATTCTCATGGCATTTACCCTTTATTAAGGGACAAACAGCTTTCCTACCCCAAAGAATGAATCTCAAATGCTGGAACTTCAGTAGCCATAACAGAAAGTCACATGAATATTTTATAGGAGGTTCCCATGATTACAATATTACAATGTTGTCCACAGGCAATTTTTCATACCTCAGCTAATAAAGACACAGCAGCAAAATGACAATAAATAACTCTCATAGGTATTATATCCTTAAAGTAGCTCCATTCAAAAGAAGTAAATACAGTATCTTTAAATCACCTGCCCTGGGTTACTGGTGTTCCCAGGAAAAAATGCAAAGAGCATCTCTTCCCACATCAAAATTTAGTGTAAAATCTGTTCAGGATTTTTAAGACAGTGGATATACACTGGTAACTCTGAGAATAGAGGGTGAGTGGGTGGCAGAATGGAAGGAGTATTCATGAGGCTATTAGATTAAAGTAAATAAAAACCATTCCTAGAGGCCAAGGACTAATTCACAAAGAACAAAACAAAATACTGACAGCAGTTTACTAGAAAAATTGTCAATTTTATTAGAAGCTTCAAGAAGTAATGTGGCACAGAGAAGCACATGCACATCTTTGAAGTCAAATAGGTGTTCAAATTCTGGATTCCTAACTTCATAGATCTCTGAGATTCACTTTTTTCATCTTCAATGCTATTGCTTCCTTGGGTTGTCACCATATTAAATGTATGAAAGAACATTTGACAGCAGGTATGGTGGCATTCACCAGGGGCTCTGGAGGCTAAGGCAAGAGGATGGTGAGTTCAAAGCCAGCCTCAGCAATTTAACAAGGCCCTAAGCAACTTAGTGAGACCTTGACTCTAAATAAAATATTATAAAGTGCTAAGGGTTAAATCCCCAGCACCAAAAAAATTTAAAAAGAGAGCACTTGAGAAAGTTCTTGGTCGTCTAATAATAGTGGTTCTAAATTTTGTTTCTACATATTATACCCTAAAAAGGGTTCCACAAACAAAGACCCTTTAAGGGATATGTCAGATTGATTTAAACACATTCATAATGATTTAAAACTGCACAAAAGGAAATGAATTGTGACTAAGTCATTAATTTTTATAAGGATCCTCTTTATTGACATTGTCCATGCTCCTATGTTTTCCAAGATAGGATACCTTCTTAAAATGCACATCCCATTTTTCTTTCCAGTTATGCTGTCTGTCCTCCAAAATAAATTCAAATGTTTTCTCCAAGATTAAGGCTTCCTATATCCCCTGCACAATGTCTTCATAATGATGTTTATACTTACAAAATATATCTCCCACTTTAAGTATGAGGAACATATATTTCTTTTGACTTCGCTCATAATATTAGCCCAGTGTTAGTCACTCATCAGTAGCTGATTAAGTAGGAATTGATATTGTTTTTTAAATTCAAGTCCTGAACTAGGGAAGCAATCAACCCTGTGTGATGGCCTTGGATGTTGACTCAGAAAATAGACCAGGATTTAAACATTTCAATGTGCCTACACTAAGAAATTTCTTCATTGGCTAAGATGAATTCCTTTATGTAACTATATTATAACCTCAAACTGTAATGAGCACTAGAAAAATGAGATTACAACAGCATAAATGGAAATCTGGTTGACATGGTAAAGAACCTTTCTGTACATAATCAACATGGTCTCCAGTCAATACTAAATTATAAATTTTTTATATAACTCATAAATGTTTTTGGCTCCTAACCTGTCTTATTTTTATAACAGTTATGCATTCAGAAAACATAGGAATTTACAAAAACATCTTGTAGTTATAATTTAGGTTTTCAGATGATGCTACATGTGTTTTGGCTCAAAAAGAGATAAATATTCTTGTTAAAGATAACTCACTAAAGCAGAAATCCATTGAAATGCTAAAATTATTCCAAACAAATTTCCTACATTAGCACATTACTTAGGAAAGTTTAATGCCAGTATAAATCATTTTATAGTCTAAATGAAACTCTGTTACTATAAAATAAATCCTGAATGTGCTAGATTCAAGGCACTATGTACTAATACCTTTTCTTGTCTAATGATATTTTCTATAGTATTTTTCATTATTCCTGATTTTTCCCAATGCACAATTGTTCTTTTGTTCTAATCACTTCAAATTTTACTTTATTTGTATCTGGTGGTCTTATTGTACCATATTATAAAGCTACATGTCATATCATATAGCTAGATATTTGTTCCTTAGAATTCTGTCAGCAAGAGATGAACCCTGGTTATAAACAGCCAAAACCAATATTTTTTCCGATGGAATGTAATAATAATAATAATAATGGTAATAATATAATAATAATTTGATACAATTTACACTGAAATTTTCTTTCTTTTGAGTCTTTTGTTCAATAAAGTATATAAATATTCAGTGTAAGAAAGCTCTATTTTTTGAGATAGATGCCTTACATATTACATCTTAGAGTTAATGAAGTTAAAACCATACCTTAAAATGTAACACTTGTTAACATTAATTTTGGGCAGACACGTTGTTTAATACATTATTCTGTTATAGGAATCCTGTAGTAAACTGATTTGCTAAGCAATATGTTATGTAAATTTTCCAACTTACATAGTTTTCTCAACTCTCTGTTTTAAATATATCATAGTAAATGCTCATTTTTTTCCAATTATCTTCCCAAATGATATCATTATTGAGCTCTAAGTAATTTAATTTTTTTGGAAATTGCAAATAAAAAGTTTAATTTCAGAAACTGAATCCATCATTTATAAATTCACTAAAGCACAGTCTACTCGAATTTAGAGTAAGCAAAGGTACAGTATGTGAACAGAACAACTTCCTAAGAGGTCATGGCAGATGGGCAAGTTTTCTCACCCACAACACTTAATGATCTGAAATTAAAACATGAACCTTTTTCAGATGTTAAAGAAAAAACTTTGAAGACATATTGTTAAAAGAATCTGACAATTGAGAATTTCATTCGGATTTTCTTGAGATTCTAAAATACCTGGGTGATGGCTGAATCTTTCCTACTGTTAAAAAAAAAATTCTAAATGCCTAAGGCTAGCCTTACCACTGTAGCCTTCCAGATGCCCCCATTGGTCACTACTGCCTCTAGGGCCCAGGGCGTGGTCCCAGAACCTGGGTCAGTGCACACAGAGCTCCACTGCTCAGGAACACTGAGTCAGAGGTGCCAGATGCAGGCAATGGGCCCCCTGTTGCAATGCTCTGCTCTGCACCAGCTGAATCCTCAGCAGGGACACAAGGGACTCCCATCTCAAGGACTCAGGACGACAGTCTGGAACCTCTGAGAGAATGAATGGACTGTGCAACCCTGAATGCAAAGACTTGAAATGGAACATGCCTGCAACCGTGAACCACAACTACAAGCTCTGTGACAAGTACAGTTTTATTTTCAAACACTTCGTCTCTGTGGTAAACAGTTGGCTTCCAGAATATTCTCTCCATTCCTAGACACACGTTAGAACCTGCAGTTAAAACTGCTCAGTCAGGATGGCTTTGTCTCCATCTCCTATTTACAAGTTTCATTTCACAGCTACAAAAGTGGTTTTGTTGCAATCAAAGCAATATTTAACTAAAATACAGTACCTGATTCATGGTTTTTACACAATTGAATAAACAGTCTACAGGATAGAGTTGTTTACATCTTGTCTCCATTCTAATAAAACAAATTTCTGACCCCTAACTTAAAAGAGATGTTGCAGTTATAAATTAAAACCTGATCACCCACTTCATAACTGAGTAGACAGGCTGCGTCCAGTGGACTCCTCAACCCCTGCTACCTGGCTCGACAGGAGTAAGACATCTGTGAGGTTACCTTGCAGTGTGGCCTGGCAAGTGGCCCCAGATGCTAGCCTGATGTCTCACATGTCCCTATTGGGAGGGTCACAGCCCTGGAACAACAGCCAGCCAGCACTGTGGAGAGCATCTCTGGTCTGGCAACTCTGTCGTGAGTTCAATAATGAAAGTATATCAAGGGAAGATTCACTTTCAAAAATATAAGATTTTCAAAATGCTTCATCATGAGCTGGGGCTGGCAAAAGCTGCCGTTCTCCGTGAGTGTGCTGAACAGCTTTTCAAAGGGATGGTACTTGGGGGACAGCCCCAAAATCTGGTGGCCAAAGTGGACAGTCCAGGACAGGACGACCGCTTGAGGTTCCAGTAGGCAAGCAGGTCACAGCTGTGCTCCAATACCTCCTCCTCCAAGTAGGTGAGCACCATGTCTTTGGGAAGCCTCTCCCACCTGTCTCTCCTCTCCACCTTGGCCACCAGCGACCACAGGCTTTCTTCTCCACCAGTCTCTAGACCAGGCCCTGAGTCACAGCCATTGGAGATGGCTGTGCCCTCTGAGGTAGAATTCAATATTTCTAGCTCCCTGATTAGATCCTGCATGTACTGCTCCACCTCCTCCTCTGTGAACAGGGAGGCTTTGTAGCGAGGTTCCAGCAGCAGGTCATGGAGGGTGGCGGACAGGTGGCTCACCATGACTTCTTTCAGCGACATCATCATAATGTCAATGCCTATCTTCTCCCCAAAGAGCATCTCGACCTTCTTGCTGAGGATGTGGATCATGGGGATGACCTGGCTTAGAGTGGACATGTAGGTACTCATCTCCAGGCTGGTGGCATCTAAGAGTTTCAGCGCATGACACATAGACTGCATGACTTCCCACTGGAAGCAGCTGATCAGCTCTCTGAAGTTGCACTCGATGGACATCTCCTTAATGACCCTCCTCTGCTCCAGCAGCCACTCCAGCATTTGCAGGGACTTGCTCCACCTGGACTGCACATTCTGGACGAGGCAGTATTGCTGCAGCTCTTACTCCCGCTGCAGTGTGGCCAGCTTCTCCCTGGCACTTGGGGAGTGCTTGGGCCGCTCACACAGCTTCTGGGAGGTGCTCAGCAGGCTCTGCACCATCCTCTGGCTCTTGATGGCCTCACTTATGATCAGGTCCACCTTGTGGCTGAAGCAGGGCATGCTCGAGTGCTCCGCCTTGGTCAGAATCTTGCGATGCTCTGGTTGTTGGTGACCATGATGCCCGCTTGCAGGCCGATGGACTTACACCCAAGCTTCTCACCAGCACTCTAGCTGCTTCTGGATGCTGCCACCGCCATAGACACAGTAAATCTGCGATGCGTCCAAAAGCGCTGATCAGTGGTGGTCCTCTCAGTGTGGGCAGGCCAAGAACGCAAAGGTGAGCCAGTGGGCAGTGACGGTCAGGTACTCACAGGTCTGGGTACTCATCCGATGTGAAGTGGACCACACTGCTGTCAGCCTCCTTCAGCTGCTGTCAGAATCATCTGCTTAACATTGTCATACATGCCCGGGATAGCTGTCCTGGAGAAGTAGGGAGGGGAGTACAAAGATTACTGAGGTTTCTAGTATTTGAGCAGCCTGACAAAACCAACCGTTATCCACAAAGAAGTATGGCTGAGGTCAAGTGCGATCATTTCTGCTATCAGACTGGTGATTTTTTTTGGCAATTGAGTGAGAGTCATAAAACTTCTCACTGGGGTCATTGAAGGAGGACCTGCCCAACAACTCTGTGTTCAGTGGCCCCTTGATGCCTGGAGAGCTGGACAGGGTGGTCTTGGAGTGGACCTCTTCCTTGAGTACATACTGGAACCTCTGCAGGTGCCTCAGGAGGCAGCTGGAGCCCCAGGTTAGTGGGCTTCTTGCCCCTGCTGATGGTCCAGCTGCAATGCAGACACACCACCTTGGTGGAGTCCACAGAACAAAGGGAGAAGTGGTTCCACAGCTTGAGGTCTTCTTGCTGCTGATGGGAAACACCGCTTGGTGGTTCCTCCTGACCACTGCTAGGAGGCCAGGCATCTTAGAGGAGCTTTCTGCAGAAGCCAAAGTGGCAGCTAGAGAGTTTGCCAAACTGGCACCCAGGAAGCCCTTCTGGGCCCCGACCACCTTGGGGTGGCATCTGTACAGATGTTGCATCAAACAGCTGGTGCCCATATCCCTCTTCTTCCCCCCACTGATGACGCAGTCACAGTACAGGCACAGGGCCTTCAGACTGTCCATGGGGGCTGATGAGAAGTGGTGCCAGACTTCCGACTTCAGCCTCTTCATGACCTTCTTGTTCTGCTGGAAGACAGCACCAGGCTCACATCTCCTTGGGCTCTACCTGCTGGTCTGCTGCTTCTTAAGAGAGACACCAAAGGAGGACTCACCCACATCTTTGGAGGATGACAGAAGGGACACATCCCTGAGACGTGCATCCCTAGACAGGTTCTCAGCCAGCCTGTCTGGGTACGAGGAGGTCGAGGGGCGCTGTTGGACCAGCTTTCCTGAAGAGGATGATCCGGGTTCCCCCTCTGTAGGCAACAGGGTGGGCAGCAGGGTGGGGAGGTGTGGGGTACAGAAGGGGGATACCCAAGCCATCACCCGTTTTCCTACAGCATGATGGAGCCTTGTGCTCTCCACATGTGCTGGATGAGCAGTTGGTGCCCAGGTCTTTCCGTTCTTACCCCTGCTGAACTCATGCAGTGCACACAGAAGGCCTTGGAGCTACCCAGTGGGGACAGGTAGAAGTGTTTCCAGATGACCAACCTCCTTCTTGCCCCTGTGCTCCTGGGAAGGCAAAGGCTTCTTTCCCCCATGCCCTCTGTGGTTCGCTAGTAGTGGAGCATGGCAAGGTGGGGAAAGATCCTACCTGGGCCTCCTCTCTGCTGTACCTCCAATGACCAGTACATCAGAGACCTCAGAAGAGACCACAGACATGGGCTCTTCCTGCATGTGGTCAGGGAATGGGATCGTAGCTGCCGTCTTCTGGGCAAGTCTGATGGGCAAGAGTGTGGAGCCCACATCCCCAATCTCTGCAGGCTGTGGTGGAAGCAGGAGTGAGGGTGACAGCAAGGAGAAGCCCAGGGACACACTTCAGTTCCCCTGCACTAGCTTGGTGGGGTGCGCAGGCCTCATGTGCCTCATGAGGCAGCTGGTGCTCAGGTCCTTCTCGTTCTTGCCCCTGCTGAACTCCTGCATGCAGTGCCTACATATTGCCTTAGTCTGTCCCAGAGCAAGATGGAGAAATGGTTCCACACTGGAGATTTCTTCCTGGAGCTGATGTGGCAGCTGGAGAGGAGGCTCTGGGTTACGGCTTCCATGGCCACACTGGGCTGCGTGCTGCTGTACTGGGGGAACAGAGCCCCATAGCCATCCTCCCTGAGGTACCACCAGCCTGGCCCTCCACCTGCTCCTCACATCCTCCTGCTCAGTCTGAAAGTCCACCCCTTCCAAACAGTGGCTGGGAACTGGATCACCTTCTTCCTCCTCTATTTTGGAACTTGTCATCAGAAACACAATCACCTTTTCCTCTGGGACTAGTGTCCTAGTTGTCTTCCACCAGGGACCATAACTACCCTAGCTCATTCCTCATGCTAGTGTCTCAGGTCAATGGAGAGCTCGTCTGAGTGCCCCTGTGCACATGCATCACCGTCACCCTTTCATAGCCATTCCATCTCTCGGGCTGCTCCTGTGAGTGCTCCACATGGGGCTCTGCTGCCATGTGCCTGGCCATGGGGACGCACAGGGGAGACTGGCTGCAGGTCATGAAGACCGGGTCCCCACCACCTTGACAGCACCTCCTGCATGTCCCAGATGCACACAGGAAAGCTCACAGCAGTGGGACACCTCACAAAGCAGAAGCAATCCAGGGCCATCGCCTCCTGCGTCCTTTGAGAAGCATGCCTTGGTGCTCAACACGAGGCAGAGTTACCACCACCAAGTGAGAAGCAGGAGAAGCAGGTGAGCCTGCTAAGACACAGCCAGCCACAGCCAGCAGCCTCCAGGGCCAGGAAGGGGCCTCCCACCAGGCACATTGGCCCCTGGTCAGCATGTCCTGGGTTAGCGTCACACTGCCTCGAGAGCTCAGAGCTGTGAGTAGAAGGACAAAGGCAGGCAGGACAGGAAGGCAGAAGCAGACATTCATCCACATCTACCAGAGGTCCATGTCCCAGTTCTCACTCTGCAAACTCTAGGCAGGCCAAGGATCTGGGCAGCGCTGGTCTGTGCGCTGGGGACCCCTATTGGCGTGGCGCCCATTCTTTAGCTGCTTTGTCTGCCCCCAGCGCCCCTCCTGCTGGCTAGGCACCACAGCCAAGGACTTTGGCCCAGTAGCCTGAAATGCTGAGGTCCCTGCGCCCCTCCCAGGGACCCATGTGCCAGCGTGGGGGGCACCAATTAAATTTGATTTGTAGCTGCATTAATTAATTGGCCTTAACATTTTCCAGAACAGTTAATATTGAAGTTTGGAAGAACAAACAATATTTTGTAATAATTAGGACCACTGAAATAGTACCATTAAAGAACAATCATTAGCAGCATTTCACATTTATAGATATCACCTACCAAACCACAAATCAAATTAACATATTCCTGATTTGTTTTTTATTAGCTGTTAACTTTATACAGAATTCCTTGTTGAATTCCCTAATTGAATGTTGTTGAAAAGTTAAGATTAGTTGGCACGGATTTAGGATTTGTCATTGATTGTGCTTTCACAAAAGCTTGTGATAGCTGTTAATTTTATATAATTAAATATGTTTTTGCATTATAATTTTAAAATATTTTGCTGAGAATATGTTTTATCAGTGTTATTTCTGAAATACATATTTTCATTGTAAAAGGGTCAGGTCAAAATAATTCAAATAGTTTATGTAAGAATATGAATAAATAGATCCAGACATCCTTATAAATTTAAATGGTATCTTCTACCCTAAAATTAAGATAAATGTTTAGGAATCCTTAACACCTTTACCTACAAACTAAAATGTTGATACACTTTAGACAAAAGCTATTAGGTGCTGGGACAGCAACATAATTTAACTTAGACAAAGAGTTAATATTTTAGTTTTGTCATACATTCATAAAGATTGTGGTTCCACTTAACTTAAAATGTTATTTTGGATTTAATTTTTTGTTAGAAAAATTGATGTATGTTGAAAAGAAATTTTTTTAAATGAGAATTTCTATCATTCTTATAATCAAAGAAATCAATAAAGGTGGACTGCCACTTGTTCTCCCTCTTTGATGAGATTAGACTCTCTGTCTACCTTGATCAATAGATTTTTAAAATTAGGTAACTTTTAAATCCAAAGTTTTTGTACAAATCTTTTTATGGCACCACGAAAAGAATCACAAATTCCGATTTTGTGTACAGTATTAAACAATCAAACAAGGAGATTTTTCAAAGTAGTTAATAAAGCTCAGTTGTGTGAAGAGCCCTTATCTATATGTATGATAGGTTTTGAAGAAAGCTACTCTAAGATGAACTGTGCTGTGGCAGAAATATAAAATCATCCTTGAAGATAAGTTGGCTTGAGTCTACAGAGCCAACTTTATTGCAGCATGAAAAACTCCTTTTTGCTTGGATCTGACAATATTAACCTGGCATTGGACATGATCACCAAAGGAAAAAGGATCCATTAAAAAATGAGAGTAATGGATAAACTGCTAAGAAGCCAGCACAACAACATGTCTTTGATGATTTCTTTTGACAGAAACATTGTACTTATCTTAACGTCACACGAAGACATGAATGTAATGAATGGACCTGTTAAGCATTAACAATGCTTACCAATAATAAAATTCTATTTAAAGTCAAGATACATCTTTAAAATTACAATTCCAGAAAGAAGCAGGGTTGGTCATTAAGTCATAATTAAACACTAGCATACAACCAGAAACATTGTACTGTCATAAAACCACAATGTCAGATGAAAACCACAGAAATAGTTCCACTCAGTCCTAGCATCCAGGAAATTCTTTTTAAAGGTGTTCCTTTTTTGGGCTTTCCCAATTTGTACTCAGCAATGAAATCAGAAACCTTTTGTGATGTGTTAAACATTCATTTTCTGTATATATACTGTATGATCCTAAATAGAATACAGAATTTTCAACCCATCTTAAATGATCTGATAACTTACATCATATGCTTCATTTTATCATGGTCTACAGTGTATCAAATATATAAAAGGACAAAAATAAAAAAGATCTCAATGTCAAATTAAGATCTGTGTCTAGTACATATTGATAGGTGACACCCAAGCAAGTACTGGTACTTTTGACAGTTGTCTTCCATAATAATTATTCTGTTCCTTTAATGCCATTTGGTTTAATAATATGCATACTCTCACAGTCATGCACTCACTCACTCAACCATACACACAAATACATAAAAAGAACTTACACGATTTCATTGTTCTGGCATTCGAGCTCTCCACAAGTGTCCTCAAAGGCTCCCCTCCACCTCTGGCCCTCTCTTCGATGGTTTCATAGGGAATGATAACATTTCCTCGAGCTCCAGATGTTCTCAATACCTTCACCTCCATGATGCCAATGCTCTCATTCACAAGTCTCAGGTTCCTCAAAAGTAAAGATGCCAGCATGGTTGTCATCAAAACTGGTTACCGTGGCCACGGAGGGTGATCTAAGGCAAGCAAGAGTGGAGACTGATTGGTTTTCAGGATGCCATCTTTGGAAGCCTCAGAAGATACTTTGACATTGCTGAGGTGTGCAAGAAAAATTTTACCCTCCTCAAAGCTGTCATCATCGATGATGCCAACTCTGATTTCCTTCTGGGTCTCACCAGGTTTAAGACCACAGTTCCTTCAGTGAGTTCATAATCAGATCCAGCATTGGCCATGTCCCCTCTGTTTCCTGAAGTCAATGAACACAGAGTTGGTCAAATCCCCACTTCTGCAAATAATGGTAAGGACCACAGTACCACAGTTGTCCAGACACTGATATATCCCCTGTTCAAAGAAGACCTTGCTCACTGGGTCACTTTTGGCCACTTCCATGTTGACCTCATGCATGCTGACAGTCTTCCTTGCTTGGTCAGCTACATGCCTCTTTAAAATGTTGCCAGCTCGGTCATCAGGCAAGTAGCTTGAATGTGATAAAATGCTTGGCTTTTTTGCTGCTGACTTAGGATTTCGTATTTGGCTAATTCTATTAACTGCTCTATTTCGTTCTCTGGATGTTTCTGCTTCAGTTCCTTCAGAATCCTCGCCATTTCTCCCTTAGTTTATTCATCATTTTGGTCCCTCTCTCACTGACCTCCAGAACCAGAGCGCCATCTAAGAAATTGTCAACCTGAGAGCTGACTACTTTTCCATCCATTTCAATTTTCGTTTTGGAAGATGGCTGGTCCCCCTTGTGTTCAGTGATTATTCCCCTCTGCTTGCCAGCCTGATACTGCTTGTAGACATACTTGTAAAACAGAAGCCTCCTATCTGCTACCCAGGCAAACACAACACAGAAGGGAAAGAAGAAGAAAGTTATCAAAACGTCCCAGACCTCCACAACACCAGGAGAAATGACAAGTGTAGGCGAAGATGCTCCAGGCTGCCATCACAAAGAACACATGCAGATGCTGAATCTTCCTCATCTCTCCATCAGGGACCACCTAAACACAAAGTGCAACGATGATGAACATGCTGAAGGCAGCACTTCCCACGATGGTGCTGGGCCCCAGGTCTCCTGCAGTGAAATACAGTGTAAGTGTACTTCAAAATTTAAGATCATCAATAACTGAAAGCAGAACCTTGGGAGCAGAAAATCCCAGGGCCATTACAGTCAGGTTGAACATAGTCTCATTCCAGATCCTCATAGTCATCTTGGTGGTCTTTCCATTGTTTTTCTTTATGGTTATTTATTTTTCTTGGGATGTGATGACTTCCATAAAGGACACAAACTGGTCAACAATGATAGAGACTCCCAGAAACATGTTGACAATAGCCCCGAAATACCCTGTAGCTCTAGCAATCTTGTCTCTGAAAGAATAATCTTGGGGCTACCAAATAGGCAAAAATCACCCTTTTCTTGTGGTAATATGAGACAGTACACTTGCTGGTATCATTCTCTCCTCGTTCCATTTCGGTCTCAGGAGTTATATGGTCCATATGGGAAAATAAGAAAGCCATCAGAGCTAACATATGAAATCTCATTGGAATCATGGGTGAGAGGCTTAACCAAGGCATGTTGTACAGGGAGATGACCAACTGTCCTGACATATTGGTAAAAAGAAGATGGGGCAGGGAAGGTAGAAAAATAATCACATCATTAGACCCAAATCCAAAGCATGATTAATACCTTTACATAAATTTCTGTATGTTTGACCATCACAATATCTCTGGTGAATCATCATTAATCTGATTCCATCAGTGATTAGGCAATGTTTTGTGAAATTTACAGTTTGATCTCTCTTTTGTGAATTTTCTACTTGTAGTTCCATTCATTGAGCAAGACCTATGACTGACTTCCAGGAAATGAAAAGTTCAATTTTAAGCCTGGCCTTATTAAGCACACATTTATGCATACTAATGGACAACAAGAAAGAAAAACAAGACTTTTGAAGCATTAAAAATAACCTCCTTGTTGCTAAAGCAGATTTTTCTTTTAAATTTTGATTAGTACATTGTCTTCAAGGACATTTTTCATTGAGAAAACCACTTTATTAAGATTCATGCATTGAAACTGAGACTCTGAAAAACTCCTACCAACACAAGGCATGATGATGATGATCTTAAATTTTGAAGTACACTTACACTGTATTTCAAGAAATCACACCTTACGGCTCTAAACTTGGAAACAGATAAATCTCTACATTTGCCTGCAATCAAAGCTCAATGGTATTTGTTCTCAAGAGGAAAAAAAATTCCACTATAATGCAATATTTCCACACATTAAGTACAGGTTTTAAAAGCATGTTTTGATGAGAGCACATTTTCTCCTAATTTTTAGCAACCCAGAACTCCAGATATATTAGCAACTGGGCATCTGGTATTTCAAGAACACTCCTTTCTATTTGTATACATAGCCTGCTTCACAACCTGCAGGCTGACCCCAACAGAAAGGACAGATAACTGGGTCCAGGCCTAGTTGTCTGTAAGACCCTGGCAGGCTTTGAAATCTATATTACCAGCCATAAAATGTTCCTTCTCTGTGTCAGTGTCACACTTTCCATGGTCATTCCAAAACACACATTAGTTCTATAGTGGGCTCAAGAACAATGATTTCATCTAAATCAGCTTATTTGGCAAAGAAACAGAGACAAAGTGTGTGTGTGTGTGTGTGTGTGTGTGTGTGTGTGTGTGTGTAATATGAAGGGCTATAGGCAATTAGGGATAAGACAACAGAGTCATTGAGGAACACAGAGAATTGCAAGCAAAGTAGTGGACAGAATGACCACAGCCCTAAACTCAACCACCAACTCATGCAAAACTCAGCTCCGATCTCACATCACCTCAGCTTCCAGGACCTGGGGTTTAGGGGCTGGGGTAAAAGGGGTAGGGAATGGATGCTGAAGTCCAAGAAGGTCCACAACTCTCATCTGGACCTTTTCTTCTAGACCTAAGAATTTACCAGTGAATAAGAGAAAGTCTTGGTCTTCTAAGAGCTTATATTCTAATGGGGAGGAATAAATGAAATATAAGGTGGTAACTGGCTTCAGGGGAGGCCAGTTATGACATCCATAGCACATGGATAGGAAAAGCATCCTGAGTCAGAACATAGCCCTGTGGCCTGAAAAAGTTAAAAGAGGAGCTGGATGAGATGCTCCCATAGCTCCATGCTGCCTGAGAGCCACCCACGTTTGTCTATGTTTGTTGCTGATGGCTTGCACTGAAAACTGCTCCAAGGTCCCAGGAGAATCACCATGGTCAGCACATTCTGGAAGATCCTCAGAGATCCCACCATGGCCTCAAGCCCCTTGTAGCTCATCACTATTGGGAGATAACCTTCTTTTGTATTTCTCCCGTACTGAAGAAGACCAGGAGAGGGTAAAAGGCTGGCAAATGAAAGAAACACATTTACAAAGCATGCAAGAGTTCATGGTCAATGTGTGTCTGCTTGTTCAGCCATTACAGGGCTTGGGTGGATTATGAGATCCCTGCTTAAAACAAGATGACCTTCCACTGGCCTGCAAGAAAAATAGAGGAGATTTAGTTCCAACTCTCTTATGCATTCATTTACTCCATAATTTATGTGCGCTTAGTATGAAATTTAGAATGACTCACTAGGCTCTCTTCTAGACCTAAGAATTCATCAGTGAATAAAACAAAGTCTCTGTCTTCTCAGAGCTTACATTCTAAGGGGAGAAAACAAAGTAATAAATGAAATATCAGGTGGTAAAAAGTACTACAGTGTGGGAAGGGCAGAATCAATCTAAGGAAGACTGTGTGTGTGTGTGTCTGTGTGTGTGTGTGTGTGTGTGTGTGTGTGTGTGTGTGTGTGTGAATGCATACACACATACAGCAGCATGATTTTACAGTAGATGGTTAAGGAAGGCCTCTCTGATAAAGACAACATTTGAGCAAAGTCCTGAAGGAAGCAAATGGTCAACCTTATGGAAACTGCAGGAAGAGTATTACAACAAAGGACAAAGGTAATGGTGATGGTAATGGTGCTTGGCACATCCCAGAACCACAGAGAAACCAGTGTGGAGGAAGGGCTGTGCAGGAGTGGAAATGCAAAGGGAATGGATCATGGGGCCACCGAGTCCACTGAGGTACTGGCTTTGATGAGGAGAGAGACAGGAATCTCAGGGGGTTCTGATCATAAAGTAATATCTAGTTTTCCTTTCAGAACAGGCTCTCTCCTGGTTCAGTGGAGATATTGCAGGGGATGGGAGGAAACAAGGAGACCAGCTCATGCCTACTATATTGAGATCTGATTTCTAAACAATCCCAATGCCTAGCAGGTATTCAAAAATCAAAGAGCAGACAGCTAACATTTAAAAAGGGGTAGTTATCCTTTTAGTAGTCTTGCAACTTAAAATGGCTTGGAGACTGATAAGGATCAAAAAAAGGTAAAATATTTGCAACAAATAACAGTAGTGAACAGAGAGAGTAAACCCTGAAGAAAGATTCAAACCTGTGTCTGTCTCCAAGCCTGATATAATTAATCACTCCTTCAACTCACTGCCAAATTCATCATTCTATTTTTCAAATTTCAGCCAAAATAAACTTGCTAAGGATCAGATCTGACACTATGACTCTACTTAAAACTCTTTGTTGGCTCTCTTTTTCCTCATGCCCTGTGGTCAAACCCCTCAGTAGTAAGCTCAAGATCCTTAATGATCTAACCTCTGTACTCCTGAATGCAGAAATACTTTTGATTCCTAAATAAGGCACTTTTTTACCTGTTGGCCTTTGCAGACTATGTTCTTTCCTCTAAACATTTTTCTTCTTACAATCAAGGTTCAAAAAAGTATAACAAATCACAGTCAATTTCTTGAGAGACCGATATTGGGTTCTTTTCATAAATCTATTATAGATATCGTGCTAAATTATTTACATGTATCAGTTATAGCTAATATTTATAATAACAAGCATTTTTGTATCACACAACTTTTAGTGTTTGTATTTCCATTATGATCTTTGTAAACAGCACCTCCTGGAGTTGTGTAGTGGGCAATACACTAAGCCCTATCCAGTATATACTATTAGCTCATTTACAAAGTGGATTAACTGAGGTATAGACTAGTTAAGACCTTGTTGAAAATCATACAGATAGCAAACTTCTGAGTTAAGATTCACACCCTGTCTACTTCCATTAACTGTTCCATTAGGTCATCCCTGATAGTTGGTGAAGTAATGCTGGACAATTGTTGGATTTGGGCTTGAATTAGTCCATTGGAAAGCCTCTTGACTTCTAAGCAGATTAGAAGAACTCAGTTAGCAATAGTCTTGTGGAAGGTTTCCAACAGCCTGGCTTTTATCTTATGGATTAGAGACTCAAGCATCAATGACTGTGGTATGTAGCATGAGAGCTGGCATGTTCCTAGAGACAGCAGCCCTATGCTTCCTGCCCTTTAGCAACTGCCTGGCAACCTTTTCCTGCATGCACAGTCAGGGCACTCTCTTAGTTTGGCCATAAAAAGGCCCTACCCTCCATCTCTGCCCTAGCCCACATCTCACAATGTCTTCTTAGCCAAATGAGGACCAGATGTGTAAAAATGCATGGATCAGTAAAAATCCATTGTCATTATTGGGGAAAAAGGAGAGGGGCTTCTGAGGTTACTAAAAATCATCACAATTATATTCAAAAAGTGACAGCATCATAATTTGTGTAACCAGGGGACGGAAAACACTGATGTAAGTTATTGGCAATAAAACTGGGAAGAACTCTTTGGACTTTGGTTGCTTTCTTTATTTAATGAATTCCAAACCCAGAAGGTTGTGAGGATGTGGGAAAGGTGTTATCTAAAGGAGTTGCTTTTCTTCCTGTATTTCCTTTCTTCCATGGTCTTCCTTCCATTATAAGATTCCAGAAGTTCTATTTAACTCTCCTCAACTTCCCTGAGATATATATAAATATATATAAAAAATTTTACAAGAACATTAAGCAGGAAGATAAGAACAGAGGCCACAGGTATCTTGGTTTGTTCTCGGCTTTCTTATGTTCTTCCTTGATCTACTGAAGGCTGACACAAAAAGTAGGCTGATTTTTATGGTGTATTCAGATCAACTCTTATGTCTATGGCCAGGGATCACTTAGGAATATCTACTTCATCATCAAAATGAGTCTTAAGCCCATGAATATCAAGAACACCTGAATTATCTTCTACTTACTATTTATTTTAAGACAAAACAACTTTATCACTACAAATTACAAACTTTAATGGGTCTGACAAAAAAGAAGGTAAAGATATACTTGCCTGCCAGTAATCCAGCCACCTGTGCTGAAGGGAGAAATCAGTTACAAGGAAGAGAAACACATGCCTACAGACAGGTCTTTATCAAACTGCTTTGTAAAGGATAAGGAAGCAGCTAGGTTGCAAAGGGGCTTGAAGAGGAGTGAGGCAGCAGAGTGCCTACTCCCCACAGGAAACCGGGGCCAGTTTTAACTACCAAGGAGAACCTGACTCAGGAGAAAGGAATATGCTGCTGTCCTCACCAGCCCTCACAATGGATGGCCTAATCCCATTCTATTGATTGGCAGTGGGGTTATTCCAAGGAACTCCCTGACTCGCCTTCATCAGGACTTGGAATTCCCTTCTATGTAATTTTTGCTGACTGAAAGCCTCAGAGCTAAGCAATTAATCTATTTCTAAGGCAACATGGAAGCAAGTATAAATCTTTACCCATGACTGAAGCAAGTACTTCCCAGGGCTTCTAGACAAGGAGATGATGCCAGAGGATGAAGATATTTTTAATGTGACATGTGACCATCCCATCTAAGGTTCAAATACTCCTCTGGCTCCCAGCCTCAGTCTATAAGACCAGGGTCAGAATTCAGAAAGGAACTTAGTTTCCACAGTACTCTTTGCTACTACCTTTAAAACTTTTTCTTTTTCTTTCTCTCTCTGTCCTCTCCAGAGTTTCCTCTCAGCTGATTGATAAATTGGGACAAGTCATGTAAGGACTGGGCTATGGGAGGTCTTGTGAAGAATGAAGTCCTTCTGCCCAAACTGATGAAAGTGGAGTGAGGGTCCTGTCCTGGGTTAGAAATCCTGTCGCTAAATTGTTCAGCAAGGAGAGCAACTAGGGTAAGGACCAGGTAAAGTGACTAGAAAAAATATATATATAAAGAAAAGATACACTTAGGATTTAGGATAATGAAGAAGTTCTTGGAAACAGGTCATGTGATGAACCCGTTAGCCCTTTTCTCTATTTTATTTTTCTACATTGCACTTACTACTTTTATCTGCTGTGTACTTTATTCAGTAGTTCTACATTTTGTCTTTCTCCCTCTGACAGATGTAAACCCTGGAAGAGCAACATCTTTTTTTCCCTTTTTACCAATGCATTCCCAGTTCCTAGAGGAGAGCCTGGCACATAGAAAATGTACAGCACATGTTTACTGAATTAAAAAAAATAATTATCATAGGGACATGTGCTGATTCCCCAAATCTCTGATGCTGAATCATAATCTGGGACTTGGGCCTCAGCATTTGCATTGGAAAATACTCTCTGTGAAACTGATGAGCCCTAAAATGTGCAAAGTTCAACATCAGGTTGAAAAACCAATATCAGTGTAAGCTGAAGGAAAGGAAATAAATGTTTTAGGTTCACAGTAAAAAATCTCAGGCTGGAAAAATTGTCTCTAGCATAAAGAGATGACCTGGGGCCCTGACATCTTGCCCAGCACCTGGCCCTATATCAGCCCTGGCTCACTGATTGTATGGGCTCTGTTGAGAGAGTCCTGACCCTGGGGACATCCTCAAGGAAGCCTATCTTTCCCTCCTTTGAATAATTTAAAGAAATCTTGTGTAACACCAACCAAAATCATCTCCATTATAGAGTCCCTGTAAAAGAGAAAGAGAACCAAGATTTAAATTTTTATATTAACTCTGCAGACAAACATGGAAATATGGGCTCGCAGAGGAATACTGGAGCAGAGAGAGTCTTCCAATAGAAATTAAAGAAAGAAGGATTCAGAGAGAAGATGCACTGATAATCTTGGGTTCCATGTGAAGTCAGTCAGGATTGTCCTTAGAATTACTGCACCAGGGTCAGAGAGCAGGGTTTAAGGCCCTCACTTAGGGCCATTAATGGCAATAATGACTGAAATCACTGACTTGAGCATGTGCTTTGCATTCATGATTCCTGCTGACCTCTGTGACAATATTGCAAGGAGATCTGTATTATCATTCTCCTTTGATAAATTAGAAAAACAAAAAGTTCTTACACTAAGTTGTCAAAGGTCACACAGACTTAAATGACAGCTGGGATTTAAATGTAGGTACTTTGCATCACACCAAAAGGATTTCTGTTGTTTGTTTCCACTACATAGGGTAATAATGCTGTTCTTTGTGGACAAAGAGCTCTGCATTTAGATACTTAGTATAGAATGACCTCTCATACTGCTGCTGCCTCCCACCTGAATAAATGTGTTCAGACTGTATTAGTACATCCAGGGCTTTGTGTGTTTTCCATTCCTGTTTCTTGTCTCCTTCCTCAACCCCCAATTTATAAACACTCATATTCATCAAGTAATAAGGGAAAGATGATTCATTTGGGGGATCATCAGCTGAAGTCTGCAGTCTGAAATCATTCTGAAATCATTCCAGAATCATGTAAAAAACTTAAGGTTCTTCCACTTGCTCAGGAAGGAAAAAGGAGAAAGAAATTCTAGCATTGAAAAAGCAAAACTAATGAGGGGAATGGGATGGGAGCCATGGGAAATGATACAGAACAGTCATAACAAATCACTTAATACATCACTACTAACAAATCTATACTTTTTTTTCCAGAATCTTAATGCAACTCACAACTTTACTTACTTAAGTCAAGACTTTTTGTTTTAATTTTAAATTGGTCAGAAATCAAGAAAACTGCAAGAACAAAATGTCATTCATGGTTTCACCTGCTGAGATTTTCTGAGCCACTCATATGTGCTAGATGCTGTGAGGTGGCAAGGCAGGAGAGAGTCCACATACTGGGAGACACAATTGTTTAATTACTAGAGAGTCACAGGAGAAGGGAGACATCCCTGGCCTTCAAACAGTTGCATCATTCAACATTCAACTGAACTACCCAGTTCCCAGGTAAGTGTCTTGGGTCTTGGGTTACTAGAACCAGGATTCTAGAAACTTCAGATCCTTCAGTCTATGGCTCTATAACCAAGAGATTTCAAATATAAACTTGAAATCTTAGAGCAGGACCTTGGAACATCTCCTCTGGACTCTGAAATTTCCAGGGTCCTCTTGATATACAGTGATAACTATTTTAGGTAATAATCTGTTCATTATCATCCCTGAAGAGACAGAGCAATCTTTCTTTGATGTTTGATATTATAAGGAAAAGGAACAAGGTCATACGCATTCTTTTATATATAATGCATACAAAAATATCTCCTACCTTAAAATATGTTCTATGTTAGCTGCTGCCATTTATCCTTAAGGAAATTTTATATAGTGTGTATTCTCCATATTTCTAGGTTTGGAGTGAAGGACCCTTCTTGTACTCACCAAGAAGTTAGTGAGTGGCCTTAATGTACAAACACCTTCACAGACACTTCAGGAATTACAAAGATAATTGATAAAAGATCCCTGCATTAAGGAATTCCCAGTTTCTGTGTGAAAGCTACCATTAGTGACCATTAATACTAAAGAGAATAAGGAAAAATTTATAAAGGAGGAAATGAGAAGAATGACAAAGCTGAAAATGTTAGAGGACATTCTAGAGGGAAGAAATGATGTGAAAAAGGCACAGAGCAATGCTTCGCCAACTTTAGCTCCCTAGCAATCACCTGGGAACGCATTACAATGCAGACACCTGGGCCCTATCTTCTGATTTATAACAGGTGTAAAGAGGACCCCCAGATTTGTATTTCAACAAGCACCGGGGTATTTCTGAGAGAGTGGTCTTGGATCATCCCTTGAGAAGCACCGGTGTAAAGGGTAGAAGGGCATAAAGGAAAAAAGAGAAGCCAGGAGAGAGCAGAACTGGTGGAAACCAGCTGCCTGGCAAAAATATGTTCTGGGAGGCCCTAGAAGGAAGCTAATGCCTAAAAATAGAGGGCAGAGTTCCCTAGTATCCAGAAGAAAATAATGTGAAATAATGCCTCTCACAAACTGGAATTCTAGGCAGGACTGAAATATGAAAGGCCTGTGCATGTGTTCCTGGGAGTCAGGGGTTGGCTCTGAAGGAAAGGGGAGAAGGGACCCTAATTAGGAGTCCCATGGCCCACAAAGAGATTAAAGTACTGGGGTAATTATGAAGCACCTACTTTATGCATGTGGGTTACTTCTGCCTCCTCTGAGCTGACATAGAAAAGAATTTCCAAGACATTCTCTCATGTGAACCAAGACTCAGGATAAACAGAAGTCTTCAGAGACCTCTCCAGTTTTTTTTATGCAAGCCCTAAGTAGAGGCAGAAAACATGCAGAACTCCCAGACAGGAAGCCTTGGATGACAGGAAAGCTTCGCTCCTTAAATTACAGGCATTTTATGGGGTATCCCCTGCACCTCCTCGTCACTTCAACTGAAGAGTGAATCTGATCTATACAGTCACTCTTGCTTTCTAGTGTGCCTCTTGGAACTAGGAATGTTGAATTAGGAATTAAATTTCAAGCTGCATGATAGGAACATCCAGAATGACTTTTTTTTTTCATTTAAAATCTTTTTCAACAAGAAAAGCCACAGTGTTGTGAGCAGAGGCTGGTGAATTTCATGAGCTTTCCCACTGTCATGAAGTTTCAGCTTCCAGTAGATAGCTTTTCAGGAGATGGAAACCTATCAACTTGATGTTTGTGAGTCTTTCAGATTTTCCTGCATAGTCTCAACTCACAGTCCTTGAAAGAAAAAGATGCTCTTGAGAAGAGGAGAAGAGGAAGTAAAAATAATATAAAGGAAAAAAGTCAAGTAAATATGCTCACTTAATGGTGCCCCTTCATCAAAATTCTATGCTACAGTTTTCTAAACTTCCTGACAATATGCTCAATGGCTTGGCTGTAAATTCAGAAAAAAATCAGTTAATTTTAAAAAAGGGAAATCAGCTTAGAGGGGAATTTGTCAAATCTTATAATTTAGAAAGCACAAATGGATTTGCTTATATAGAAGTCTAGGCCCTTACTTTTGGAGATTCTCTTATTGGTCAGAGGTTGGATCTGAACACAGTGTGTGAGAGGTTTACATATGTAAATCAATGGAGGCTTTATTTTTTTATGTTCTCTATGTGGTTCTAAGGTTCAACCAGGGATGAACTTCAGTGAGTGAAAGGTGAACTAGCTAATTGATGGTAAAGACGCATGAAAAAGCCCTCTTCTATCCACTTAAGGATATTTTCTATTCTGCTGTTCCACTCAATATTAATATTTAACAGAATATAAAAATGAAGACTTTTTGGAAATTTAAAAGACCATAGGACCACAAAGAAGCAGAAATGAGTATTTTAATTCTCCTGACAGGGATTTAAAAACAGAATAAACAGATTGAAAATTATGATCGAGAAAGTCCTGTCCATGGCTGCAGGGCCTCTATCTGTCTTGTTGAACACTCTATCTCCAGCATCAAGCCCATTGTTTTTTACATGGTAGATGAATTAACAGAACAAATCCCACTTACCCTAAGGGGATTTGTCTGTGTAGAAAGGAGATGGCTTTTGCTTTCAGGGGGAAATAAACTCTCTGGTTCCTGTCCAGTGGAATTGCAACTTAATACCAACTAGCTCCTGGTAACTGCAGTGTGGGCCCTGGATAACAACTGACATAGTCCCCATATCCACACCCACAGTCCTGCCTGGCCACCTACTCTGTGATGACAGGCAGATTATCTGTTACATTGCAGGAGGATTAACTGTACAGAGATGGCAGTTAGACCCAGCCTCAGGCTAGAGCTTGTAAAATGACCCTTTTTCAGTTATCTCAGGAATTAATTTTAAAGCTTTTATTTGTTCCAATTTGTTTATTTGTTCATAAACAAGTCAAAGAATCTCTTATTTCATCTATTAAGAGAGAGTCATTAATCATGCATTTTATGTTTTATGCTTGAATTGTTAAAAATATTTCCAAGACTCAAGAAAACTGAACTTTCTGATAATGTTTAAAGTCAGTCACCAAATAACTCATTAAAGTTTGATGGGAAAGAGAAAAATAAATTTCTCTTAATTAAATAAATAAAATTCATTTCTTCTTGTGTTCATTTAACAAATATTTATGAGGACCTGCTCTTTGCTCTGCGTTGTCCTCCCAGACACTAGAAAGACAAAGAAAAAAAAAAACACCAGTGCAGTTGCTATTTCTTTGGGACTTACATTCTAGAGGAAAAACAATAGGCAGTAAGCAAAATGAACAAATTAGCACATTAGAAGTTTCCATATGTAAATTTGACTATGAAAACAATCAAGCAAAGAAAATGGAACACAGAGTTTTGAGAATAAGTACTAGTTGAGGTGGTCAGTTTTGCAGAGACTTGAATATAGTTAAGATTTTCTATTAACAGTGCCATTATTATTAATTTTTGAGGTCCAAACAGAATAAATGATAAAGCATACGTTTGTTTGAGATTCTTTTGAAATTTTCACCTTAATGTCACTGGACTTTTATTAGTGTTATAATAGGGGCTTGGACAGGAATTTCACCTCTGGGTTCAGGAACACATATTATATCAATCTAATGGTTATCCCAAAAAAAGCAGACTGGGCCCCAAATAAATAATGCACATAAAAAATGAATCCATTCAAAGGCACACCCCTTTGATTTTATTTAAAGAGTAGCCTCTTATTAATACCTGAATGGCCAATTTTTCAAAAATGAACTCTAATTAGTGGAACTCTTACTCCAAAGTCAATGGCACTGCTGAAAAGTCAGAGAATCTCATGTGTATAGTCTAATGATGGTTCAATGCCTTTTTTTTTCCCCAGAATTCTGCCACCCGTCCTTTCCTTCTCTATTCTTATCTGAAATTCCACAATAAACACACACAAGACTGATGGTTCATCTACAATTCAGACACATACTCTTACACAAATACATTGCCATTCATATTCATGATGTTTAACTTGGCTGCCTATTTAATTACTGAAAATGGCCATATCAAAATTCGCATGTGTGCATGGAAATAAAAGCTGACCACTTACATTTTAAAATTTTATTCAATATCATTTTTTATTTCTAGGTTTTTATATACTTAGTTGCAAGTCTACTTTAAGGTTAAATACGATTTTGACCTAATATTGCTCTTTTGGAAAATGAATGATATTAGATTTGAAGCCTAAAAGATATGAATTATGTATCCTATGAATCTTAAGAGAGATTTTTAACTTTTTATCAAAAGTCAAGTTCTGATTAAAAATTGAGGAAAGGTAGAACTTGGATGGAAAATTATTTAAGACCTCAAAATGCCTACATAACTCATAACATTGAGGTAGATGCTATGATTATCCTAACTTCATTAAGTTCTATGGAAGCAAGGACTTGGCCTATTCACTCTGTACTCCACACCTAGTATAGTGCCTAGCACACAGAAGTTGATCAAGCAAAGTGATTAAAGGACCCAAAGAAACTTTCAGACACAATTAAAAGTTTAAAAAACCCAGAAAAGTATCCCAGGCTGTGCATTGGCAAAGTGTGGCTGAACCAAGACCTCAGTACCAACATGCAGAGTAGAATCAACTCTAAGACACCCTTAACACCAAAATGCAATGAGTAACCTCAGCTTAGCAAGCACCAAGTGTGCAGGAGACAGTGGCTGGATCAACTGACACCAGTGACCAGACAGCTGTCAGGTCTATGGTGAGCTGGGATTCTTTTCATAGTTTTAACTAATTTGTGCTTGGTCATAAATTTTAATTCAATTCCAAAATCCCAAAGACAATTCTTCACAGAACTAGAAAAAGCAACCATGAAATTCATGTGGAAAAATAAGAGATGCAGAATAGCCAAAGCAATACTAAGCAAGAAGAGAGAAGTAAGACATATCATAATAGTATAGCTTAAACTGTACTACAGAGACATCATAACAAAAACAGCATTTTATCGTCATCAAAATAACACAGAGACCAATGAATGGTACAGAATAGAAGACAAAGAAAACTCACAAAAATACAGTTATCTCAAACTAGACCAAGACGCCAAAAAAATACATTTAAGAAAAAAAAAAGCCTATTCAACAAATGGTAAATGGTGCAGGGAAAATTGGAAAGCCACATAAAATAAAAAGAAAGTAAAGCCCTCTCTCTCACTCTGCACAAAACTCAATTGAATATAGATCAAAGCTTAGGCACTAGAACAGAGATCCTGAGCCAAATAGAAGAAAAAGTAGGCCCAAATCTTCACTATGTCATCCTAAGATCTGACTTCCTTAAGGAGACTCCTACATTCCAAGAAGTAATTTTAGAATCAATAAACAGGATAGATTCAAATTAAAAAGCTTCTTCTCAGCAAAGGAAACAATCAATAGTGTGAAAAGAGAGCCTACAAAATGGGAGAAAATCTTCACCACATGCACCTCAGAGCATTATTCTCCAGGATATATGCAGAACTCAAAAAACATAACACCAAAAAAACACATAACCAAATCAATAAATGGTCTAAGGAACTAACAGACGCTTCACAGAAGAAGCAAAAAATACATGAAAAAATGTTCAACATTTAGCCATTAGTAGAAAGCAAATCAAAACTTCTCCAAGATTTCATCCCACCCCAGTCACAAACATGGTTATCAAGAATACAATCATCAAGTAACAATAAATGTTGGGGAGGATGTGGGGAAAAGGGCGCATGCACACATTGCTTGTGTGACTGCAAATTGAGGCAACCATTATGGAAAACAGTATGGAGATTCCTCAGAAAACGTGGACTGGAACCAACATCTGACAGAGCTATCCCTTTCCTCATTTTATAACCAAACGACTTAAAACCAGTATATTACAATGACACAGTCACATTATGTTTACAGCAGCTCAACTCATAATAGCTAAACTATGGAACTAACCTAGGTGCCTTTCAACAGATAAATGAATAAAAAATGTGATGTGTATGAGTATAGATATACATATGTGTGTACGTGTATGTATACACACACACACAATGCACACACACAAAACACACACATACACACACATAAACAATTTTACACACATATATAGGATGGAATAAACTCAGCCTTAAAGAAGAATTAAATTATGACATTTGCTGGTAAATGGATGGAGCTTATCATGCTAAGTGATAAGCCAATCCCAGAAAACCAAAGGTTGAAAATTTTCCCTGATATGCTTATGATAATCACAGTAAGGAGGGGGGTAGGGAAGAATAGAGTTGCTTTAGACTGCATAGAGAAGTGAAGAGAGGGAAAGGGGTACACTGGGTAGAATGGATAGTAGAATGAATCAGACATTTATTCCAAAGTACATATGCAAATACATGACTAGTGTGATGCTACATCCTGCACAACCAGAAGCATGACAAATCATACTACATTTATATCTGATATGTCAAAGTGCATTCTATTGTCCTGTAGAATTAGAACAATTTTTTAAAAAGAAGATTAAAGAAAACATACCAATTTGCAGAAAAAAATATGACTACAATATCTGTCAACTGGAGACAATCATGGTAACTGAAGCTAAACCAGTTTTCAAAAAACAAAGGACAAATGCTTTCTCTGATTTGTGGGAGCTAACCCACAATAGGAGGGGTGATGAGAACAGAAGTGCAGTAGATTAGACAATGGGGAATGGAGGGAAAGGAGGGGGCATAAACAAAGGAAAGACAGTGGTAAGACTCTAATGCAGCTTTCCCATATATATACATGGAAACAACACTGTGAATCCCACCACCATGTACATCCTAAAAATGTAACTCTAAATAGATAAGGCATCTTAATATACAAATATTGATTATATAAAAATGAATTTTATGGGCCAGGGTTGTTGCTCAGTGGTAGGGCACTTGCCGAGGCATGTGTGAGGCACTGGGTTTAATTCTCAGTACTGAATAAAAAAATAAAATAAAATAAATGGTCCATTAAGAACTTAAATAATTTTTAAAAAACGGATTTTATAAAAAAACAACCAATAAATGAAAATTAATAAAATGAAACATTTCTTAGGTTCCCTTAAACATTTTGATAGCACTGAAATCAACTTCAAATGAATGGAAAGAAAAAGGGCTTTTAAGAGTAGGTTAGTCTCTCCCATTATTCTGTGAAATGATGACATAACTATTGGGACAGACTTTTCCCGCTTATGACCTCCAGAACTATGGAAAATATTTTTCTATTATTTATGAATCTCATAATTTTCACTACTAGAAATTAAAATTTTAAAATTTCAATATTTAGACGCTAATTACCTAAAGTATAACAATACCTTTTAAACCAGAGTTTGAAGATTAGACTCCATGGCTTTAGCTGGCAGGTAGGGGTCTGCGTGCGCTGGGTGGGGAGGCCTCAGCAGCAGAGAGGAGTCCTACCTCCTTATGGCGAGCCATTCCATCCAGCGCTGCAGCAGACCCAAGAGATCCTCAACCATCTCTTCTTCTTTCAGCAGTCTCTTGGAAGTCGAAGAATCATCTCTGAGAACCAAACCAGGCTGAAACTTCAGTGGAACTCCGGCGGAACTCCGACGAAACTCCAGTGAAATCTAGGACACCAACCTCGATGGCCTTCACTGCTTCTCTTTGTCGGAACAACCTCCAAGGGGTTTATATAGCACTTGGTCCAATGCTATTGGTCGAAACTTATGCTAATTAGGACTTGAGAGAAGTACCAATGCTATTGGTCCAAAGTTATGCTAATTGGGTTGGACACATACTAACGCCATTGGTCAGTCTCTTTTTAATATTCATAGTAGATTCATTCATAGAAACAGCCCCAAATTCCCACGCTGACAATGAATGAATGGGCTGGCAAGCAGCTCAATGGCAAAACCGCAAAGTGCTTGCCTCGCATTCCCAAAGCCTTGGGTTCCATCCCTGTTCCAAAAAGAAAAAGTACAAACAAATTACAGATAAATGAATGCCAGCAAAAAGGAAATAAACAAATTTTATCCACACATAAATCTTATTCAAAAACATACCTGCTCTGTGTTCTGCAGATCTCTGTCAAGTGATGCCTTACCCTTTACCTCTTCAAAACAATTTTTCCCCAAAGTTGAGAGTCATGGACCATGTCTTAGTCATCTCTCTTCTGCACCTATGCCAGAGGTGATATGGATGTGTGGGATGTAATCAGGCTGAGGATCAAGGTCTCATTTGAAGCCAGCTTTTGAAGCATTGCTGGTGATATCACAAAATAGCTACTTATTAAAATCCAAATGCATGCTTGAACAAATGATATAGAACCAAAAAATAGCATGATTAAAGGTCAAGAAGAAGCAAATAGGGCTGGAGTTGTGACTCAGTGATAGAGCTCTTGTCTCGCCCATGTGAGGCACTGGCTTTGATCCTCAGTACCACCCATGAACAAATGAATAAAATAAAGGTCCAGAGACACCCGCCCCAGCTCAGGCCCTTCCCAGATGAACTGGAGCTGGGGCCCAGAGTAGCCCGGTTTCTTCCCACCACCAGCAGGATGCTCAGCCCCAGACCAGGACCACTTCACTCACCTGCAGAGGCCTGCCAGTGCTCATATACGGTCCAGATCTTCCCCCACCAACCTGCGCAGGAGGCCACACAGAGGGTGAGACTGCATCCTTCCCTCAACTGGGAGACCTGCATCGAGCTCAGGTCCGGCCCAGAACCACTGGCTGACCCTCCCCAGAGCTGAGACTCTGGCCAGGACTGCCTCTGCCCACCGGCAGACCACTTCAGGAGCTCAGATCCAGTAAAGAGCCACTGCAAGGACCTGTGCAGGAGATGGGGCCCAGGGTAGACCGAGTCCATCCACTCATTGTGAGACTGGCGCCAGAGCTCAGGTTCTGCCCAGGCCTGCCTCCTCCATCCAGCAGCTCCTTCCAGACCTCAGGTTTGGACCAGGACAGACTGCCACCAACAGACAGACACTCAATGGTGGCCAATCCTGGCCCATTTCAGCCTCGACGACTTGAGTGGTTGCTGAAGCCCAGAGTAGGTCCCAGGTCTTCCCACCACCAGCAGACCCCTGCTGTAACTCAGGTCCCACCAGATAAGCCTTGCAGATGTGCACAGAAACCCGGAAAGAGGGTAGCCCTGGGAACATATGGCCACCACCAGACCACCACCTGAGCTTAGGCTTGGCCCAGGACTGACTCCGCCCACATGCAGAACCCTGCCAGAGTTTATACAAGGCACAGATTGGCCTCACTACCCTGCACAGGAGCCCAGGCAAGGGGAGGCCCTGTTCCATCCCACCACCTGAAGAACCCTACCAGAGCTCTAGCTCTGCCCACATCCAACTCAATGACCTGGCAGGATGAAGCCCGAGTCCAGGGTAGCCCATGTCCTTCCAAGTCATCAAGAAACTAGCAACCGAATTCAGGCTCTGCCCACAACTGATCCAACCATTGACAGTTGCAGAACTTTAGCCCCAGCCCATATCAGCCTCACTGACAGGCACAGGATCCTGGCCCAAGGTAGGCCTAATACCAACTGCCACAAGCAGGCCCCAAGCAGAGCTCGGGCCAAGTGCAGGACTGCCTCCGATCAACAGGTGGAGCTCAAACTCAGCCAAGATTGTCCTTGCTGAACTGCTTGGGAGGCCAGGCAAGGTGGGCCCCCATTGTCATCCTGCCACATGCAGAACCTCGCCAAAGCTCGAGCTCTGCCCAGATCCAACTCTATGACCTGGCAGGAGATGAAGTCCAAGCCCAGGGTAGCCCAAGTGTATCCAGTCACCATGAGACTGGTACCAGAGCTCAGGCTCTGCCCATGACTGTCTCTGACCACTGACAGACAGTCACTGAAGTTCAGCCTCAGTCAGGTCAGCCTTGCTGACAGGCGCTGGAGCCTGGCCCACAGTAGTTGGATGGACCTGTGGCTATCCTGTGCTTGGGTGTAGTCTCATCACAGGCCGAGGTCAGCCAGTGGCTGGAAGGACCAAGGCCTATCCTAGGTAAGGACTCCCATACAGGTGAAACAGGCTGATCAGGGCAGAGCCTGAGCTCTGGTGGCATTCAGCCAGTGGTGGGATGGCAACAGGCTTACCCTGAGAACAGGCTCATGTGCAGTTCAGCTGGGCAGATGAGGCCTGGGCCTGACCTCCGCAGGGATCTGCAGGTGGCGGTATGGAACTTGGCTTACCCTTGCTCAGGATCCCGCGAGGCTGGCCTTGGCTGATCAGGCAGGAGCCTGAGCTCTGGAAGGTGTTCGCCTGTGGGCAGAGTCGGTCCTGGATGTGGCCTGAACTCTGCTGGGGGTTGGCTGGTGGCGGGATGGAGCCAGGCCTACCTTGGACCAGGCTCTCATGCCTGTCAGCAAGGCTAGCCTGGGCTGGGGTTGAACTCTAGCAGGTATCTTTCAGTAGGCGGAGTCAGAGTGGGGCAGAGCCTGAGCTCTGGCGGGCATCTGACAGTGGGATGAGTTCTTCCTGGACTGAGTCTGAGCTCTGGCAGGGGTCAGCCTGAGGTAAGATGGACCTGTGACTACCATTTGCCCAGGCTATCACCTCATGTCATCCTGGGAGATCTGGGCCGATCCTGAGCTCCCAAGGATCTTTGCTGATGAGTGGAGGCAGTCCTTGGCCAAACCAAAGGATCTATGGTGCCAGGTGGTGGCAGATAGAAACTGGGCCATCCCTGGGGACTGGCTCCTGGACAGAGCTTGAGCCCAAGGTAGGCCTGGCTCCATCCCGCCTCCAGCATGGTGTGGGAACCTCCTCCTGGCACTCCCCAGGCCTCACTAATTTACTACTGAACCAGCAGGCCAAGGGGCCTTTTAAAAACAACAACAAAAAACAATTTACATATGATCTTTCAAAAGTGCATCAATGCATTCTACTGTCATATATACTAATGAAAGCAAATGAAAAATTTTAAAAAGTAGATCAGCAATTAGGACTTTGGTCAACAAGTCGCCAGAATCAACTAATCTTCAATACCATGGAAAAAAGAAGACAGAACATGTTGCCCTAGAACGTGAAATTTTCCAGTGATTTTTATCTTGCTCAATATAAACCCAAAGTGGAAACAACTCATTCCACAGCTTGCTTTGGGAGCCTCCAGGGCCATGGCAGCCCCCTTGCTGCGTTTGGTCTCTAGTGCTTGCCATTGCCTCTCCAAGGGTGTCATCTGAATTCTATGAGGGTAGGGATAATGATCTGTGTTCCCAGAGCCCAGAATTGGGGCAGTCCCACAGTTCTCATCAAGGTGTTTGAGGTTCTCTGCACTGTGGTGTAATTAGTGAATTACTTGGCCACTCATCTTCTCTCCTCTATTGGATATCCCTGAGGACTCCTCAGCACAAGAAGAATGACAAGCACGATCAAACTCGAGATTCCACCTCGGGGTCATGACAGAGAATCAGCACATCATGACCACACTCAGGAAACCAGATCATTACCATAATGGGATCTTGTAATGCTATGCAGAAGTCCACAGGTATGCTGAGACTCAGTCCACCAGGAGAAAACCCTTGTGAACAGGAGGACAGTCAAGGGACCCTAGGAGGTTAAAGAAAGGCAGCACATTTAGGAAAAGCTCGCTCTACCAGATTGTTGTTGATTCTGGAAAGAGGACAAAGATGACAGGAGTAATGTGTCTTGTGTGTGAAGAAGAAAGTATTTGAGCCTGGTGGCCTGTCACATGGAGGCTGAGGCAGAAGGATTCCAAGTTCAAAGCTGGCATCAGCAACTTAGCAAGGTCATAAGCAATTCGGTGAAGTTCTGACTCTAAATAAAATACAAAAATGAGCTGGAGATAGGGCTCAGTGGTTAAGCTCCCCAGGGTTCCATCTTCAATACAATAAAAACAAATAATGTGGTAGAACCCAGAGAGTAAAATTCCATTGAAATCCATTTCAATAGCTATATGCAGCACTCAGATGTTGTTCTCCTAAGTCTTTGGGGTCCACATAAATAAAACTACGAAAATTAAAAAATCACATCATAATAGGTAAAGTATACTCCTTCAGAGAGAGGCCAGTGTTGACCAGCTATCTATTTTCCTCCATTCAATCTATATAAAATCTTACTTCCAGAAGGTATCATGATAGAAAAAAAAGTCTAAAGGTCTAAAGTCGTTTTGAAAAATTAAGTCACAAAGTATACATGTGTGAGATATATTTGCATGTGTCTGTGTGTGTGTGTGTGTGTGTGTGTGTGTGTTTAAATTTTTTATTTGGTACCAGGGATGGGAACTCAGAAGCAATCAAACACTGAGCCATATCCCCAGCCCTATTTTGTATTTTATTCGGAGATAGGGTCTCACTGAGTTGCTTAGTGCCTCATAGTTCCTGAGGCTGGCTTTGAACTTGCAATACTTCTGCCTCAGTCCCCCAAGCCATTGGGAATACAAGTATAGGCCATCATGCCCCACAGAAAAGTATCATTTTGGAAAAATAATATAAGTCATGGATTTAGCACCAACATGTATCTTCACATAGAGAATTGTAATATTTTTAGGGTGGGAACTGGGAACAGAGTAACAGAACTCAAAAGAGAGATCAGGAAAGACATGTATAGATAAAACCCTTTATAATGTCACAAAGGTCACATTTCCAATATTTGGAGAAAGACAAATGATTCTGTAAAAGGTAGTGGGACCATTTTGAAGATGCCTAATAATATAGGTAAGAAATCCAAACCCTACCTCATTATGTACATCAAAATAAACTCCAGATGCTCTGATAAATTAAATGTATGAATCATCAAAGTCAAGGAACAAAATAAATAAAGGTTTACAAACTATAGGAGGATTTCTAAATATAAATATGGAAAGTAAGAAGGCAAAGTTGGTTATGAATGCATGATTTGAAGGTATGTGGAGGTGTATGTGTGTGTGGACATGTACACACATATACCAGTGAAAGGTTAATAAAAAAGGTACTTGTCACTCCGTTTCTCTATATGCTTAACAAAACACTGTTGAAATTTTAAGGACTGTTTGCTAATCTTGTTCTCAGAATGTGCTGTCCCTAACTGTGGACTGTCTGCTAATCTTGTTCCCAGAATGAGCTGTCCCCAACTGCCAAACTACAAAATGTAACTTCTCTCCCTGCCCTCTCCAAGGAAAATATATAAGCTCTGCTCAAACTGTTCTCAGGGCTCTATCTCTCTTTGCTATAGAGAGAACCCTAGCATGATGGTCTCCAAATAAACCCACCCTTCTGCTTTTACATAAGACAGTCTCTTGCAGTCTCTTACTCCGACGTTTCACCGGACCCTTGCACCAGCACACATTGCTCTTATACTTTGGTGGTTTTAAAATAAAACTTTGAAATAATCCAATTCATACAGACAGGAATTAGAATGGTGCTGACTAGGATGAGGTACAGAGAAAAGTGGTAAGATAGTATTGAATGAGGACAGGTTGACTTCCTGAGTAGAAAAGTCCTGGGGACGGACAAATGATGCTGATGGCTATATAATAATGTGACTCTCTTTGGTGCCATAGAACCATACTCCTTTTTAAAAAGTTAACATGGTAATTGTCTCATATTATGAACATGTACAACTGTAGCTGTGTTAACTTTTTTGTAAAGCACCATCTATATTCTTTTTTAATGTGTTCTTCTTAGTTATTCATAGATCTTTATTTTATTTATTTATAACTGGTGCTCAGAATGGAACACAGGGCCTCGAACATGCCAGCCAAGTGTGCTACACCTGACCTGAGGTATAGTCCCAGCCCATGAGGTAACTTTTTAAAAAATGTTTCTGAGGTATAATTATATATGAGTATGTATACAGACATGTAAAAGTATTTTTAAGAAATAAAACACTAGGGGGGCAGCTGTTGTAGCTCACCAGTAGAGTGCTTGACTAGCATAGGAGAGGCCCTGGTTCTGATCCTCAGCACCACATAAAAAATAAATGAATAAAATAAAGGAATTGTGTCCAAATACCCCCCCAAAAAAAACTAGTGAAAATATATTTTATATATGCATGTAAAATGATTACAATGGACAACTTCTGGGTAAAATTAAATAATTTGCCTCAGTCACAATGAAAAACTTATTTAAATTGAATTTCTTTGGATAAAGGTAGGCATGCACTTTAAATTTTGGCATATTTTCTGAAACTTCTCTGCAGAAGAATTATGACAATTTTGTCTTGCAGTTATGAGAGCATGATAATTCCATTCTCCAATGCTGTTGACATTAGATTTTTACACTCTCTTTATTCTGTGTATTTGATAGGCAAAAACACATGTACTTTAGGTTTTCTTTGGATTACTCTATTGTGATGTGGAAAGTCATCTCAATTTTTGGTATGTCATTTTTTATAAACAGCTGATATGGATTTTCCCATTTTTGTGGGCTGCTTGTTTCTCCTTAGTGACTTGTAGGAGGTCAGTATATGATGAAGCTCCGGTGAGCTGTGCAGACACCCACAGGGACATCAGCAAAATACTGTTTTGTAGCAACTGGTAACAGTTTTGCCTCTTGTAGTGAGCCCTTGCCAGCTTGAGAATTCTGGTTCTTCTCCACAATTTGCCATTGAAATCAACATCTTTCCAAGGCTCCAGCGAGTGTCTGCCTGTGGACAGAAGCATCCTGGGCAGAGCCTGGACTCAGGCTGGATTCCACCATGGCAGGATGAACCCGGGGCCTGTACTGGGCCTGGGCTCCATTGCAGGTTGGCAAGGCAGATATTGGCCAAGCCTGAGCTCCCACAGTGGTTGGCTGGTGGCGCTACGGACCTGTGGTATCCTGTGCCAGGACTTCAGCCACAGGTCATTGTGGCAGACCTGGGAGGAATCCTAAGCTCCCAAGGTTGTCTGTGGATGAGTGGAGGTAGTCCTGGGCCAAGCCTAAGGACCTACAGACTTCAGCAGGTGGCGGGTTGAACCCCGGTCTTTCCTGGGGCCGGGCTCCTGGACAGAGCTTCAGTTGCAGCAGGGGTCAGCCGGTGGTGGCGGGATGGAACCGGGTGTACCCTGGGCAGGGTTGCCAGGCAGGTGAGTGAGGAGGTCCTGAGCTGAGACTAACCTACAGCACCAATCTGGCAAGGGCAGGATGAACTCTGTGCCCAGGCTCCCGTGCACTTCTGGCAAAGTGAATCTGGGCAGAGTCTCAGCTCGGGTGGGGGTCAGCCGGTGCGGGTATGGGCTTACCCTGTAAAGGGGCTCCTGCAGTTCAATGAGGCGGATCAAGCCTGGGCCTGACCTATGCAGGAGGCCGGATGGAACTTTGCTTATACTTGCCCAGGCTGCCACGCAGCTGGTCTCGGCTGTTCAGGCAGGAGCCTGAGCTCTGGAAGGTGTTCCTTGTGGGCAGAGGTGGTCCTGGGTCTGGCCTGAACTCTGGTGAGGATTGGCCAGTGGCTGGATGGAGCCAGGCCACCTTGGGCCAGGCTCCCCTACCTCTCAGACAGGCTGACATGGGCTGTGGCTGAACTGTGGCTGGACTGTGACAGTTGTCTTCAGTAGGCAGAGTCAGTGCAGGGCGGAGCCTGATCTCTGGCAGGCCCTCTGAGAGTGGGCGGAGTCCTTCCTGGGCTGAGGCTGAGCTCTAGCAGGGGTCAGCCAGAGGCGGGATGGACCTGTGACTACCCTCTGCTAGGGCTCCCCTGCAGTTCAGCATGGGGAGGAGGATCAGGCCTGGGCCTGACCTCCGCAGGGGTCTGCCAGTGGCAGGATGTAACTGTGCTTACCCTTGCCCAGGCTCCCGAGCAGCCAGCTTTGGCTGACCAGGCAGGAGCCTGAGCTCTGGAAGGTGTTCACCTGTGGGCAGAGGCGGTCCTGGGTCTGGCCTGAACTCTGATGGGGGGTCGGCTGGTGGCGGGATGGAGCCAGGCCTACCTTGGGTCAGGCTCCCACGCCTGTCATTGAGGCAAGTCTGGACTGGGGGGGAACTCTGACAGGTGTCTTCCAGTAGGCGGAGTCAGTGTGGGGCGGAACCTGAGCTGCTCCGCGGCACCTGACAATAGGCGGTGTCTCTCCTGGGCTGAGTCTGAGCTCTGGCAGGGGTCAGCCCCAGGCGGGATGGACCTGTGACCACCCTGTGTCCAGGATGCTGCCTCATGTCATCGTGGGAGACCTGGGCCAATCCTGAGCTCCCAAGGAGATTTGCTTATGAGTGGAGGCAGTCCTGAGCCCAGCCCAAGTATCTGTGAGGCGTCAGGTGGTGGCAGGTAGAAACTGGGCCTTCCCTAGGACCAGGCTCCTGGGCAGAGCTGGAACCCAAGGTAGGCCTGGCTCCATCCCACCTCCAGCATGGTGTGGCAACCTCCTCCTGGCACTCCCCAGGCCTCACTAGGCCTCCTCACTCTGCTCCTGAACCAGCAGGCCAAGGGGCCTTTAAAAAAAAAACACAATTTATATATGCTCTATCCAAGTGCATCAATGCATTCTCCTGGCATGTATAACTGATTTAAGCTAATGAAGAAAATTAAAAAGTAGATCAGCAATTAGGACTTTGTCCAACATGTGGCTAGAATCAACTAATCTTCAAAACCATGGAAAAAAGGAGACAGATCAGGTCACCCTACAACGTGAAATTTTCCAGTGATTTTCCATCTTGCTCCATATAAAACCCAAACCCCTACAAGGACCCACAGGGACCACTGGAAATGACTCATTCCACAGCCTGCAGAGCCATGCCAGCCCCCTAGATTCGTTAGGGCACTAGTGCCTGCCATTTACTCTCCAAGGGTGTCATCTGGATTCCATGAGGTTAGGGATAATCTCAGGGTCCCCAGAGCCCAGCTTTGGGAAAGTCCCACAGTTCTCATCAAGGTGTTTGAGGTTCTCTGCACTGTGGTGTAATTAGTCAATTCCTTGGCCACTCATCTCTTTCCTCTATTGGATATCCCTGAGGACTCCTCAGCACAGGAAGCATGATAAGAGTGCTGCCACCAGCACGACTGAACCTGAGATTCCAGCTTGGGGTCATGACAGAGAATCAGCAGATCATGACCATACCCAGAAAACCAGATCATTACTGTACTGGAATCTTGTAGTGGGATGCAGAACCCCACAGGTATGCTCGGGGTCAGTGCAGTCACCCACAGGTATGCTCGGGCTGAGTCTGCCAGGAAAAAAGCCTTACAAACAGGAGGACAGTCAAAGAACCCTAGGAGTTTAAGGAAAGGCAGGACATTTAGGAAAAGCTCGCTCCACCAGATTGGTGTTGATTCTGGAAAGAGGACAAAGATGACAGGAGTACGTGGATGCACAAACTAATGTGTCTTGAGTGTGAAAAAGAAAGTGCTTGAGCCTGGTGTCTTGTCACATGGAGGCTGAAGCAGAAATTCCAAGTTCAAAGTTGGCATCAGCAACTTAGCAAGGTCATAAGCAATTCGGTGAGGCCCTACTCTAAATCAAATACAAAAAAGGTCTGGGGATGGAGCTCAGTAGTTAAGCTCCCCAGGGTTCCATCCCCAATACAATAAAAACAAATAATGTGGTAGAACCCAGAGAAGAAGATCCCATTGAAATCCATTTCAATAGCTATATGCAGCACTCAGGTGTTGTTCTCCTAAGTGTTAGGTGCAGGACAGGCTGAATAAGTTGTCTGCAGGGTATGCCAAACAAAGTTAGCTGCAGGCCGACCTGACCACTCAACCTCTGTCTGGTTCTTTATCTCCTGTTTGCTTCAAGCCCCCACTCAAGGCTGAATGCTTGCAAACCCAGAGACCCTGTTAGATTTAGGAAGCACAGCAGAAGGTCTATAAAAGCCTTCCCCTGCCAGCCCCCCCCCCCACTTTTCTTTCTCTCTTTTCTCCTCTGTTGCACTGCTGCAGTAAAGATCTCTTGGTTGCTCCAAGTGTTGTGGTTACTTTCCTTTCATTGGTGCCAAAAACCAGGAAGAGGGTTAAAACCCACTTTTGGATCCCTCTTCATTCAGAAGTGCCACTCACTGGATGGCCTGAACCCATTTTCTCTACCAGCAGAACTCCATCCACCACAGGACTTTGATTGGTGAGTTTCCCCTTCCTGGAGTCCTATACCCAATTGTGGTATCAGGAGGATTTGACCACTGATTGTCTGGCAAAACTCTTCACCCACCTGTGGGGAGGAAAACCCCCCACCACAGCCTTTAAGGCCATGGTGGCCCTGAGGGACTCCTTCCTCAGGCAGATTTGACTCTTGTGTTCAAAATCATTTCCCATCCCCTTCCCAGCTGGTAGTTTACCAGCATAGGCTTTGTAGGTCTCCCTCAAAGGACTGTGTAACCTCTCAGAACACATAACAGACAACTGTACATCACACCCCACCCAAACCTTCACGGTTTTGGTGGCTCTCATAAAGTCCTAGTCCTTGCACCTTTAAGACTCAGCCATTAGATGGAGGCTTACCCTCCCCTTCCTCTCTCTTCTCCTGCCTCTCTCTCTCTCTCCCCTCTTTCAGGCCCTGGGAGTCTCCGCCTCTCCAGGAGAGGTCCTGAAAAGCCTTGGCCAAGGTGTCCCATGGCCCAGCTCCAACCAGGATGAAAGCCTCCTTGACTGTAAGGATTCTTTGATGACCAGTCTTTGTAGCTCGAACCTGCCACTAGGCACTCCTGATTTTTGGCTCTAGGGGGTATACCCCTTTTGCCAATAAATCAGTTTGCTCCTTCTCTCTTATACTATCTTTGCATCTCCTTCCCTCTCCCCTTATGTTTATGTCTCCTTCCTTCTACCCTATACTGTGTTTGCAATCCTCTTCCCACCTCCTTATACTGCGTTTGCCACATGGATAATGGGTCCTCTTTACCTGTTGATGCTCCCCTACAATGCCGCCTGGATAACTTCAAACCCTCTCCTTGACACCAGACATTGAACCCCCAAAATTGATCAAATATATCATTCAGGCCTGGCCCACTTATCCCTTAGACAACCAAAGAAATTGTCCCTCTTTTGGGTCCCTGGATCCCTCCATTCTAAGGGATCTCTACAATTACCATGAGCATTTGAAAAAAATTGTAGAGATTACTATTTCCGAGCTTTCTTCTTGCTCTGATTCAATCCTGATCTCTGCACCTCTTGCAAACCTCTACAGATTTTTTTTGCTTGCAAACTAGCCCGTACAACCACCAATCCCCAATCTTCTCCTCCTCCAAACTCGTCCACTACTTTTGACCTTCTTGATGAATCTATCACCTGCACCCTGTCACCAAAAGAGGAGACAGCAACTAGACCAATGGTCTCCAAGGGAAATGTTCAGTCAAGTATGGCCTTGGCTCCTTCCCCTTGCAGGACCCCTATTTGTCCTCTTTATCTTTCTCCTAATAGGACCATGTCTGTTAAATTGCCATCTCCCCTGCCTCAATAACCTGCTTTCTCCCCTCCCTTTACTAGATCCAAAACCCAAACTACCACCCTTCCTCAAACCATAGCCCCCTTGCTGAGGTAGAAGGTACTGAAGTTATCCCTCCACCTACTCACTCCTCTCTTCTCCTGTCAGTGCCCACACTGGGTCCAACTAGGTCCTCTTACCAGCTAACCCAAAGCTCAAACTAGCTGAGGAGAACCCTCGGACCCCTATCCAAAATTTGATGAAAATGGCCTTTAAAGTTGCTTTATCATCACTAAAAACAAGGTTACTAAGAATTAAAGTCCCTTACAGGCTTTTTGATATATTCACTCCCAACTTCCCCTCTGCTCTACCTGTTCTACTGCTCAAGTTTTCCTTGCTAGGGAAAATCCCAGGCCCCTTTTTAATTATTCTTTTACATCTCCTTCCTCATTCTCAGATCCATGGGAGATGCTCTCAGCCCCACCTTCCCATTTTCCCCCTTCCTATCCAGTCCCACAGAAAAGTCATAACTGACCTTCTACAGAATCTTTACCATGGCTGATTTTAGGATTGTCAGCAAAGAGTCCCTACAGAAAAGTTCAATGGAGATAAATTTCCTCTTTTCATGTTGCCCTGTTTTACTTGGCCACTGGATGGAAAAAAATCAGCACTCCAGGTTCTGGACACCCCCTTACTAGTGTTTTCACAAAAAATGTAAACAAGGCCTCTGGACTTGAGTTGGGGCTTCACAGTGATGGCTACATTTCTAAGATAAGGGATTTACCAACTGGGCTCCATGGTAACAGCTGGCAGGCAGAGGGAAGAAAGGGAAGAAGAAGTTCTCCCCTTCTCAGGTGTCCTTGAAGGGTTAACTTGCCCGAAACAGAGAGAGAAAAAATGCTTTTTTTGTGAACTTCTGAAGACTGTGAACTTCTGAGCCCCTCCCCTTACATGCTGTGTGAAAAATTCTGAAACTACCTAAATTTGGGGTTCAAGGGATAAATTGATTACAGCAGAAGCTTTGCTCTCTGAATCTGGCTGCAACTAAATAAAACTCTTTCCCTATCTCCCATGCTATCTTATGTGCCTTGCCTTGCTCATCCGTTCAACAACATAATTCTATACATTTAAACATTGTTTATGTTTTTATGAAGTGGTAAATAGATGTGATTAATTGTGTACCTCAAATAACAAAATATCCCTTATTAAAATGGAATAACTTGCCTAAATTTAGAAATTTACAAGGATTGTTTCAAAGAGTAAATAAAGAAGAGTTAACAGATGATAAAGAGTAATTAGAAGGTTCTAAATATGGATTTAATAGAAGAAAAATGTGTTTCTGGATTAGAGAGTCTATGTGATTAAATAAATAAGAGGGCTTAAGCAACTGATAAAGAAGGTCTGTGTAAGTTGCTTATATATGTAAGTTTTTTGAGCAAGTAATCTTGATGAAATTAAGGATTATACAACTATGGTTAACAACAACTGTTATTTTTCAATATTGTAATATGTTATTTCTTTAAGATCTGAACTTGATTAATATAAAAACATCAATGTAATTGTGGTACTATTACTCTTTTTTGTATATTAAATGTGTTCATATATTCCAGGTATATAAGTCTTTAAGATAGAAGCTTTAAAAAAATACATCAAGCTGATGTTTTCCAAAAGGTTGCATGGTAATCTTAGGCTTATAAAAATAACATATTGGAGATTTATTTATATCATTAATTTTGTATAACTGGAACTGTTATCAATAAGATTAATATAAAGTTCTATAAACTGGGGTACAATTTAAATGTAATATCATATTGTGTTACCTAGTATTCATGCGACATCAAGCAACAATATATGGAAACTTTATAATATGATATTTAAAAACAAAGATCAGCTTCAATACTAGAACACTTTACCTAAGATCTATAAAGAGCCTCACCTTATGTGAGATAAAGCTCTGCCTCCCATGTTACTAAATGTCAGAATGACTTTGCTAGATGTTTAAGATCAAAACTTAAAATTAAAATTAAATTAAAATGGCCAAGAAAACCAATATTTGCCCTTACCCTCTGAGTCAGTCTGAATCTAGGGAACAGAGAACTCTCTAAAGAGCTTTTCAACTCTGGGCCACATAACCTCCTGATCAGGGAGATTAATGAGACCACTGGAGAATGAAAAGCCAATTAGTGCACTTGCTGTGAATACGTGAATACGAGGGTCATTGGAGTCAGGAGTCATTCCTGATGCTTCCAAGGGAAGCCACATTGTCAAGCAAGATCTGGACCCATCTTAGCGTAAATGGCACTAGCAGAACTAAGAAGCTGCTCTCAAGTTCCTCCACAAGTGAACCCTACGGGAACTCGGCTGAGGCTGACTCTTAACAATAGATAGAAACAAAGTCAATTTTGACAGCTTGATCTTAAACACCTACCAAAAATAGTTAAGCCAAAACACAGTCATTCCTAGGAGTAATGAAGGACAAGAACAGCTAGAAAAGAGGAGACAGCAACTAGGCCAATGGTCTCCAAGGGAAAGGTTCAGTCAAGTATGGCCTTGGCTTCTTCCCCTTGCAAGACCCCTATTTGTCCTCTTTATCTTTCTCCTAATAGGACTATGTCTGTTAAATTGCTGACAAAATTTCCTGAAAGATCAGATACACAAATTCACCAACCAGTCAGCCAATCAACTACTTCTTTAAGACTACCAGCCCCTGATGCCCAAGACAGAGACCTATGACTCATGACCAACTCCTCCAGCTCCAGAGACTCTGCCTCCACCTAAAACCCTCCCTAAACCCTTTTCCAGATTTTACAACTCCTCTTTCACTTCCTAGGAATGAGAACTACTTTTTGGCAGGTCCACTCTGCTTGTTCTGTCTGCTCTACAGCATCCCCACAAAGAAGCAACAAACCTAAATTCCCCACACATCAGATGAGGAGCCACCACCCAGGCAAAGACTGGTAGATCAACTTCACTCACATGCCTAGGCACAAAAAGCTTCACTACCTACTTACTTTGGTTGATATTTTTTCAGGTTGGATATAAGCCTTCCCTACCTCCAGGGAAATTGCTAACATTGTCACCTCCATCCTCATTGAGGAGGTAATTCCCAGGTTTGGACTTCCTGCCTCCATTCAGTCAGACAACAGTCCAGACTTCACTTCTCAGGTTTTTCAACTATTCTCCAAATGCCTCAACATCACTTGGAGGCTCCACATCCCCCACCAACCCCAATCCTCCGGTAAGGTTGAGAGGCTTAACAGCATTCTCAAGGATCATCTCATTAAACATGCTATTGAACTCAGGCTGTCCTGGCCCAATCTCCTGCCATTGACCCTCACCTGAATTCAGGCAGCCCCCAGAGATCCCTCAGGCCTTAGTCCCTTTGAGCAACTCTATGGGTGCCCTTTCTTAACCACCCAAAGCTATCCAATCACTCCTCCTCCTCTTGTATCCTATCTGTCCTATCTCACACTTCTACACAAACTCCTAAGGGAACACGCAGACTGATGCCTTCTTGCGCCATTCAGTGCCGCAATCCCAACACAACCAGGAACTGAATTAGATGCTCTTCAACTGGATGACGCAGTATTACTCCGGGAACTGCATCCTCAATCGTTGGAACCTCACTGGATGGGACCCCATACAGTCATAGGTACTACCCCAATAATGGCCAAGCTTTTGGACCACTCTCCCTGGTAACATGTCTCTCACCTTAAAAAGGCATCTGTTCCAAATGTCCAGTCCTGGACTCCCACCACACCCACCAAACTCAAGATTTTTTGCCAATTCTCTGCTTTTTTACTAATCATTAATCTCATTCAAGTTTCTATCCCAACCACAGATGGCGCTTTAACATCCAAGCGACATGGTACCAGGATGACACCACTCACTCTCAGTTTATGGGTCAAGGTGATTGCCCTTCCACTGGCTGCAATCAGGCTGTCACCATTAACAATACTGGATTCAACCAAGCCACCTCCGATACTTCCTAAAGTCCCTACAATGGGACCAATGGCTGATACCGAAGATCTCCTCCACTCAGAAATGGTTTGATGCTGTTGACAACCTATGGCTTCAAGGAACCTTTATGGACTTTGCCCCTTCTGAGATAACTGTCTATAGCCACTGGATGTTATTTCTAGCTGCCTTGGTGTTCCAGACCTGTCCCCCGGACATTCCTCCACTTTCCCTCCTAGGTTCCACACCTCCCATCATTAAGCAGGAAGTAGCCAGATGATTTTACACCATCCCCATATCAACTAGAAAAACAAAAAGGGAGAAATGTTAGGTGCAGGTCAGGTTAAACTAAGTTGTCTGCAGGGCAGGCTGAACAAACCTTAGCTGCAGGATAACCCATGCACCCAAACCCCCATCTATCTGGTCCTTTATCACCTGTTTGTGTCAAGTCTGAACACTCAACCCCACTCAAGGCTGAGCACTCAACCCCCCACTCAAGGCCAAACACTTAACCCCAACTTGTGCCAAGAAGGCAGCTTGCAGACCCAGAGACATTATTAGATTTAGGCTATAAAAACTCCCTCCTGCTGGGCCTCTCTCTCATGCTTTCTTGTTCTCACTCTGTCTCTCTGTCTCTCTCTCTCTCACTCTCTCTTGCTCTTGCTCTCCCTTTCTTCTCTGGCTTTCACTTTCCCTCTCACTCTCTCTTCTCCTCTCCTCTCCTCTCCTCTCCTCTCCTCTCCTCTCCTCTTCTCTTCTCTTCTCTTCTCTCTCTCTCTCTCTCTCTCTCTCTCTCTCTCTCATTGCTCTCCCCTCTTTCTTCTCTCTTTCCCTAGTCTTTCTCTGTATCTCTTTATCTCCTCTTTTGCACTGCTGCAATAAAGATATCTTGGTCACTTTGAGTTTTATGGTCACGTTCCTTTCATAAAGAAGTCTCCTTCATATTGCCTCCTGGCTGCAAATTTATCCTCGTTCTATAAATATGGCATCTACTCTTCATCTTAATAAGGCAATTATGGAAGTCATTGATATTTTATAGTCTTCTCTATATGAAGCTTTAATAATTATTTTTTAAAAGATAAAATGCAAATTTTATTTGTTCAGTTGGTTACAGAAAAATATATCTTCAGATACTCTCTATGCCATACACTATGTATAGTACCATCTGTGCCTTATCACCATCTAAATTATATCTAGTATAATTTAAATCAATTCTTTTAGCACATCCGACAAAGGGATATAAATAACAGGAATGCAGACAGACACAGGACACATACCAGCAACACACATGTGCACATGGCCCTTCTGACAACCCAGACCAGACAGTGCAGAGGAAGGGGCCAGCAGGGGGCTTCATGCCTGTGCTGCAGTTCCCACCCAGCTCCCAGGGCCTGAGAGATGCCGGGAGGTGGCGTGTCCTGGCTGAGGTCATCCTGGCAGGCTGGGGAGCCTCATGTGTAAGCCAGCAGAGGTCTGGGAATAGCAGTAGCATTTGCAGAGGAGAGGCCTCATTCCCAGGTCTTGTTTATGCTTTCAGGAAAGGGCATTTGAGGCTGGCTCCCTCTCTTCCTGCTGGGCCGAGGGCGGCTCCTGGGCTCAGGCTGCCATTGGCAGGGCCTGGTCACCAAAGGAGCCGGCAACTCACTAGTTTTCAATGTAGAGTAGGAGCCGGGCCGTTCACAACATCTGTCAGGAACACTTTTCCCTCTTCCCCAAACAAAGGCGTACACAGTCTCTATTTACAGGGAGGTGAGCAAAGGAGTACTTGGAATAACAAAATGTCAGGCCTCTGAACAGAAACACAGCCAGGTCCAGGTGGGCCTCACACGTGGCTCGGGTCTGCCTCAGCAGCCTGCCTGCCTTCATTACTCAGAGCCCATTTTTAAAAGAGTCCCAATAATATAAGACTATAATTCACAATCCAGACAGCCAGCCTCTTTGGGTGTGTTTTTTTGCCGTTCACAGAATTAGCCAATCATTGTCACCTAGCGAATCCGATTAGGTGTAATCCATACTAATGTTCAAATTAAATCACAGAAAGCAATTAACTCTGCGAAAATGGGCTGGTGAAAAATGATAAGGTTGGTCAAATAGTTTCACTGTGCATAATTGTGTTTTTAAAACTGCTTGTCTCTACACAGTAATTAAATCATTTACATTTCAAATGGAGTGTGCCCAGCTCGGTTGCTTGGCTCTGCACCTCCGTGTTTGGGGCTCTACCAACAGTTTGCTGTCCAAGCCTGCATTTCTGGGAAGCCAGCTGGTGCCAGAGCAGGAGTGGATGCCTGCTCAGAAGAACTGGCTTTGCCCAGTGCCCTCCCAAATTTGGGCCCCTCCCACCCTTCCTTTCTTCTTTCCCATATTTGTATTTGTGCAAGGGGCATTTTAAACCATCATCAAAACTTTGCTGACAACACAAGACACATCTGTTACTTCTGATCCTATTAACCCAAACACAGCATCAGGAATGTGGGGTCATTATTGTTCACGAGGATCAGTAAATATCTGTCTTCATCTTTTTTACCTTATTATTTTTTAACCTACAGGGAGGTGTTAGCCAACTTCACTGACTGCTTGCTGAGCACACACCAGCTCTGGAACAAGGCTGTCCACGAGTCTTTCTCACCTCACCAGGAATGAACTGCTATGTGGCTCCAGGGAATGTTCCCTGCATTCTTCCGGTGGAACTGAAATCTGAAAAATCCACAAGCAAACTCCAAAGTCAAACTGGACCCAAGAGGGTTGTTCCTGCTGGGGAACTTTTCTCGGAATGGATAAAGTCACTTCACAGTAAGCAGCTCTCCTAAGGCTGTCTTCCACCTTTGCCTCCAACCCAGGAACTCAGGGTCCGACTGGGGAGAAAGTTCAAACTTCGTGGCAATACGCAATCAGGGGGCTTCATGGCTCAAGGTGGGGCTGAGATCTGCTTCCTGGGGAGAAACTAACCCCAGACCCCAGGCTAATTCTGTAGTGGCCACCAGGAAGCAACCTGTCTCATGTTTCACTGCCTCGGAAGTGGAGGTTTATTTACTGGGGCTCCAACAGGGGAAGCTCCCCTCCTGCACAAGACATGGAGCCCTGAGCCCTGGAAAAGGGTCTGGAGAGGACAGGGAGGACAGGATGTAGTCGATGCTGAACTTGATGTCTTTGTGGCCCTCTTTTCCCAGGGCGCCAGGGCGGGCGGGGGCCAGGGCCTCGTGGCCCAGGGCAGGCGCTCCGTCTGAGGCCGGAGACCCGCGCGCGGCGAGTTCAGATGGACCCAGGGACCCCTCAGCGGCCTCAGTGCGTAGTGCCCTCGGGCCCTCTCGCTTGGGGCCGCGTCGCCGGCGCCGGCGGCGAAAGTTGCCATTCTCGAAGAGGTCCAGCAGCGACTCGCAGCCGCCTGCAAACGTCCAGTAGTTGCCCTTTCCCTTCTTATGGCCCTCGGTCCTGGGCACCTTGACGAAGCAGCTGTTGAGCGACAGATTGTGGCGGACGGAGTTCTGCCAGGCACGCTGGTTGGCGCGGTAGTAAGGGAACTTGCGCATGATGAAGTCATAGATGCCGGACAGGGTCACCCTGCCCGCGGGGCTCTGCTGGATGGCCATTGCGATCAGCGCGATGTAGCTGCGGACAGGGCGTCAGGCAAGCGGGCACCGTGCAGGGCGCGGGGAGCCAGGCAGCCTTCCCGCCCGGTGGGCGAGGCCGACTGCTCCGCCTCCCCAGGCAGCCAGCGCGGGGTTGGAGGGGGAAAGGGAAGCGCTGTCCTGGCTAGAGACCCCGTGCACACAGCTCTGGCTTCCACCCAGACCCTGGGACCTCTCCTGCACTCGGAGTCCCGCCGGGTGGGAGATCCAAGCTGCTTTCTCGGCTACCCCCCCAAAGTGCGCGTGGTGTGTTCTCTCCCAGAGCCCGCCCCAGGGAAGAAAGCCCCTCTCTCCCTCCACCCCGGACAGTCTCTGGCTTCGCAGCCCCTGGCTGTCCCCAGAGCCCCGCCACCGGCCTCCTCAGGCACTTGTATGCGGGCCGCGTGAGCCGCTTTTCCTCCTCTGAGCTGCCGGCTGGGTAGTCGTTGGTGTCATAGTTTTTAATAATTATTTTTATTTTCTGTCTTTCCTGTATCAAATAAATTAAATGGTTTACATAGTAGTACCAAATGTATGACCATAATTTCATAAACATTATTATTAATGAAAATTCAGAATATACTTAACTTGGATCAGTTATGCCTTGGCACATGTCAACATTTATCAAGGACAAAGTAATATTAAAATTAGAAGCAAAAATAATATTCTTATGTCTTTGCAGTTACTTTCACTTTGGTTATTAGTTTGTATTCTTTTAAATGAGTATAGGAACGCCTATCCTTAGAAGAACACAGATATTTGAAAAAAGAAATTACGCATACTTTTACGAGGACTAAGTAGATAGAACTAAAAAATAATAGAGAAAATCAGAATTGCAGATAGTATCCCACAGTATTTTCAAAGAACTCTGTTATAAACCAAAAAGCTTAATGAGCCAGATTCCAACTGAGAGTACAACGTTACACTAATGTTCCACATTTCAAATACATTTATTTACTTCTCTTTTCTGAGTTAATGAAAACAATTTCACAAAATCTCCAGAACATTCTCCAGGACTTCCATTTGACAACATAATAATGAATGTTGAAATACATAGAGTTGAAGACACCTACTAGTAGAAAAGTGTCACAGTGGGATTTACTTTCTCTTCCCTAGGAACAGGGCTTCATGATTAATCAACGACACTCAGTGAAAGGTAGCTGTGGTTAGGATGTTGAAGTATCTCAAGGCACATATGTTAAAGGCTTGGTCCACAGGGCAGTGTGATTGTGAGGCAGTGCAAGTTTTGAGAGGTCAGGGTAATGGGAAGTTCTCAGGTCACAGTACATTTCCCCAGAGGAGATTGTAGGCCGGGTCTGTGCTCTAGTGTTTCCTAGCCCATGAGGTGAGCAGCTTGCTCTGCCATGTGCTTACATCATATTGTGATTCCCTTTCTAGAGGGGCAAAACAGGGGTCCTTAGTTCTTGGGTTAGAACATCCAGAATCATAAGAAAAATCAACATTTTGTCTATAAATGCCAGTTATCTCCGGTATTTCATTGAAGTCATGGGAAGCTGACTAATAGAACAGTTGATTTATTATTTTACAGTTGGGTGAAGGTTCTATTCTGTCAGGAAAGTCTTCCCTCTTAGGTCTTCCACTAGAGAAGCAAAATTAGCACATGTGTGATCTGCTGTGTGCTGCAATCAGCAAGAAATGGCTCAGAACCTGCAAGAGCCTTATGTTCTATGGAAGTTGAATTCTTTCCGTTCTTTTTTTGCTTCAGAATCTTCCACCTGTGCTTCTTGCTTATGATATCTTGAAGCTGGTGATGCTACTGCTATTTGTCAGAGGCAAATCAGTACCAGCTACATTTCTTTCAGTGTCTGTGAAATAAACAACATCCTCTCATTACCAACTCCTTTCTGGATTTAGTGCTCCACAGAAAAGTTTTGAGCTCTCCCCCTTTTACTAATATCCAACTTTAGAAACTTCTACATTTCCACTCCTCTAGCAAGGCTGATGTGTGAAAATGACAGGCAGCACTGGTTGAGCCTGATTATCAGGTTACAATCAGGCACTTGGTTCACTCATCCCACAGACTTTTTGGAGCATCATTGTGGCAGGGGCTATGACACTCCAGTGAAATCTCTTCCTCCAGGAGTTGCCCCAAGAACCTGGGGCATTGTCTCAGAGGGCTTTGTTTCTGAGAGACTAGAGTCAGGCCAAGAGGAGGAAGCCTCAGGTTCATCCCGACTGGCTAGATATCTCTGCAGCTGCAGGTAAATGGAAGGGACCCTTGGACTGTCGGGCCCAGAGGATTTCTGGACTGGACTTGGTGCCAGGCAGTGGCAAAAGTAGCAGCAACAGCAGCAGCAGCTGCAGCCACCAAAGTGGGCCTGGCTGGTGCAGAGGGTGCACCATGCTGGAAGCTCCCTTGCTCTCTTGCTCCTTCCCTCTGTCACCCATGTTCAGGTACTCTCTCCCTGCTGCCCTCACCAAAAAGCAACAGATCCACCCACCTGCCCTTAGCCTTCATTCTGACCAGGTTGCAATAATCTCCAGAATTTGCTTTCTAGGAATGGAGGGGCACCCGGTGGAAGGATGTGGTGGAGCTCAAAGTTCCCATAACCCGCCTAGCTGCTTTGGATATTCCACTGCCCTCATATGTCCACAGTGGCTGCTCCCTAGGGCTGCTGGGAACCCAGGCAAATTCGCTGACTGGGCCAACTTTCAGCGGGGCCAGGACCTGGAGAAGCAGGATGGGAGGGCAATGCCGCTGGGGCTGGTGCTACCTGTGTTGATCCTCGCGTCCTCCTAGTGCTCGCCAGCCCTCCAGCCCTCCCAGGTTCGCTGCACCTGCAGAGTCCAGAGTGGGCTGGCACCAGGAGGCAGGGTGTTCTGGCACTAGGCCTGCCTGGTGAGACCAACTGCAGGCAGCGCCGCCTAGCGGTACTGCAGGGTGGTGCTGGCAGGCTGGTGACAGCTGGGTCCAGGGCCCTGGAAGGAGCAGGAGTGCCCAGAGGGCACATTAGACAGGCCACCAGCAGAACCACTCTGCACTTGCAGGGGCTGAAGGAGTTGGGGCCGCTTGTGCTGAAAAGAACATGCCCTCATGGGGTTCGGTCCTAAGGTCTCCCCTCCTAACGTGACCACTGAGCTGCTCCTTGTGTTGAATCTTCCTGGGATGCCACCAGGTCAGGAAGCCCCTAGGATGACTGGCACACGGTGACGTCATTGGGCTGTCAGTCTGCCTGTTCTGTGACACCCACAAGTATGTCGACAGCAGCCAGGATGGCATAGCAGCCATCAAGGGGGACCCTTGGCACGCAAAGCCCAGAAAAACCCATGGAGGACACACACCAGTGCACTCTTCTGCCAGAGCCTAGGATCTCCAGGCCTTTGACTCCGAAGTGGATGGATGTGAGACACTTCCTTTCTATGTGCCGGACTTTCCCCATGCTCTGCAGTCATTTCACCAGGGTATTGTTCAAATATTTCGGCACTTCCTTCACAAGAATTGAAACAGGGTGAGAGGATTTTTGAGTGGAGTGCATTGAGTTCATGCCTTGCAATAATTGTGAGCATCCTTTCTTCTTCAAGAATAGGCAGAAGAAGATGTTTGAGATGTTTGAGGACAGTGACTGTCTGGAAATCAAGTCATTGTCATGATTCCTTGTGTGGGTTGCCGAAAATCGGAGCATCTGGAGGATCAAAGTTCGTGAGCCTCTTTGTCGTTCTCTCTTGTCTTTTCTGTTCTTTTCTTTTTTCTTTCTTTTTTGTTCCCACATATTGTGTCCAGGTATGATTGTCCACCAAGGGTGGGGTGTTAGTCTGCCTATTCTTGAAGAAGAAAGGATGCTCACAATTATTCCAAGGCCTGAAATCAAAGGAGAACTTGCACCAGAATTTGTTCTATAGTACCTTTCTGAGGCAGGCTCCCTGGCTGAATGTATAATTAGGAGGCCTAATACTAGTTGTCAGCATGGAAGTCAAATTCTATGTGAGCTGAGCAAGCTAGAGGTGATGAAAAAAGAGAGCTGGTCCTCGGCACTGCCTTTTCTCCCTTTTCTCTGTTTAGCATTTGTACCATTTGATGTTTCTTTGAGAAAATGAGGAAGAGCTGGTGCAGGGATATCTTAGTTGTTCTCATTTGAGTGAGCAGCCATGGCAGGTATTGACAAACGTGGCTGATTTGTAAGCTATTCATCTGGTCACAACTCTTTGGATACATTTTTTTTTTCTGAAACAACTTTTTGAAATTTATTTCTAAAAGTCACAAAGACAAAACCTCATTAAAAAGCAATACATTTATACTAAGGATACATGCATAAGCAAAACAACAACAAAAAATAAGCACAGAATACAAAAATTAACATAGTAAAATTTTAATTAATACAGTATTCCGGATACAAGTAAAATACCACTAGATAAGAACTGTATTTACCTCAGAAATCTATGATAGTAAGGGTTGATATAAACCAAGGTTTAAAAGAGCCACTTGACTATTCACATTTTAATCAGTGCTGACCAGAAGCTAAAGCAATTTTAGGTAATATTTTAAATGAAATTACAGAACTAACCTTCCATGTAAATCAATCAAATTAACATGTTTAAAGGTTATCTGCCCTCATTAAATGGCAGTTGAAGTGAGTCAAAACAGAGAGCCCTTACAAAGACTAAGCATCAATGGTAAACTGTGGCTTTTGTTTTGGGCCATCTTAAATTTTATTTTGCTTGTAGGTATTTTCCATTAAGATACACACACAAATTCTTTTAGGCAAAAGTTTTAACACGGAACTTTCAGAGTGGCCATCTTACCAATTGTACTTAAAATAGCTTTTAAAAAATTAATACTTCAGAATAATCCCAAACTGATACTTAGGTGATTACAACAGGTAAGATGCAGAACTTTTTTAAGGTTTGCTGGTCCCTGAAAATTCGGTAGGTCAAATGCATTAACTGGAAGTAGCATTTGAGGGAGAAAAAAAAAGCCTTAATCAAAGATGATAATGGATAAAGTAACTATATATGTAGGCTCTCATACAAAATCTTTCTGAATTTTCACCCTGTAAAAATGATTACAATGTCCTTCAGGCTTGTTATATGCCCCATATAATCAAAAAGAAACCAATTAAATGTTCAACATTTCAACAAGCTAGGAACTATTTACTGTAAGCATATAGTGAGATTCTGGAAGACATACTACCATACTTTGGGAAAATACTACTGACATGTAAGCATGTGTTGAAGGCAGTTTATAAATGAAACATTACAAATCTTATGTTTATGCATACAACTTATAAAACAGAAAAAAGTTGCTATTTTTCCAATAGGATAGCATCACACTAACACTATATAGTTAAGATTGAAAGCTTCTGTACACATGTTCACTCTACCTCCAGAGCCTCTTGGACATTCTCATTTGTTACCTAACATATGCCAATCATGGTTTCATGGATCTTTATCAGTTTGAGCAGGCTAAAACAATCATTCTTATTTAACCACAAGACAAAGTTAACCAGTTTCAGGGAATGAACGGTTCATAATCAGTAAAGAAACACTAATATTACCCCTTCCCCCCACTTTAGGATGGAAAAGTCTTCTAAGGACATGATATAATCTTAACAGAATGGACTAATTCCCTAGATACAGTGAATGTGGGAACAGTCAGGAGCCTGAAAGAACACAATAAAATACACAGGACCTAAATTATCATCAAATAAGAAATAACTGCTAGAAACTCAAATGTGAATTACTGATTTTTCTAGTGTAACATCAGTCAGTTTGCTGGGGTCTAATTTGGTCTTCCACTACATAGTTAATAGTAGTGCAAATAATACTCAAACAACAGGGAGTAGTCTAAATCACAAGGAGTTTCAAAAAATTGGAATGATTGTATATATAAATTTATTTTTGTATTCTGAAAATGTTCTAGATAACTCAATTATTTTCCTAGCTTCTTAGATCTTCTACCATATTAAAAAATTCAAATTAAACATGGTTGCCTGCAAATTCTTTTCAAGAAGTAAAAGCAAAACACATTTTGGTTGTTTTGCTGCTGGTCTCCTTGTGTATGTGCTTTACCAATAAGAGCACTACTCTAAGCATTTATTGTGCTACTTTAACATAACCAAACATGAGAAAAATTAAAAGTTCAAATTTTGACAAAGTGATTTTGGTAGCAGGCTTTTAAAAATGAAAAGAAAATTTAATATTAGATAGCCACTCTGACCATTTGAATTAGGAACTTAAATTTTTAAGACATTTAAGATGTTTAGTATTTTCTTACTCACTTTGTTTTTTTCTTTTTTTAAATGAAGATATATGGTAAAAATGACCTCAAAGATAACTCCCTCTAAAAGTAACATAGGGCATCATTTGTCACTGCTTTGTAATAGAAATAAATTTTATCAATATTTTTAACTTGAATGTTTTCAAACAACTACCAATTTTTAATAAAGCTCTGGTTCAAGTTTTCAGCTGTTAAATTTTTAAAAACTATAATTTGGATCTCTGATGGAGAGAACTTAGCTGGGCTACAGTACTCTGACAATCCTATAGGACAGTGAGGTTCAGGAAGAGATCATTTTCTGAACATGGTTGACCTTTAACAGAACTGATTATTTCCTCACCCAAACAGCTATGCAGGATACTGCTAGATCTCCACTACAAAGTCTCACCAGATTTTCCTAGACAATTGTTTACCATTCATGTTTAAAAACCTTATACCACCAGAGGCAAAGCAGATAAAAAGAAAGTAAGTAAACTTGTTTCTAGTCTAGTCTATTTACCTAAATAAACTCTTATAAAATTTTATGGAAAAATTAAAAGTGTAGAAAGCAATTTCTTTATTATTTATCTGTCAGCCAAAAAGTTACTACTAATTCTCCATAAAAAAAGGAAACTCAACCACGAAATATCTACCAGTTTAAATTAAAACATCAGTCCTGAAGTGACACCAAGACAAATTTAAGATGATGCTTAAAATGAAAGCTATGGTTCAAAAGTTTGTGTTTATAATAAGAGACTAAAATCTTGTCACTGCAAAATCCCCAATATTTTTTTTGGCACTGACATTAAAAGAAAGATTTTAGTCTTTTGGTCACTAGAAGCTGCTAACTAAATACAAGCCTGAAAAAGGGGGGAGAAAAGAATGAGGAATTGAAGGGTACTTAGGTAAGTATTTCATATACAAATAAAACTGTTCAAAATAAACAATCGTTTCTACTAGGGATCTGAAGATATAAGAACAGTTTCCCACCATCTCTTCCATTTTGAAGAGGATCCTCTAATCAGAAATAATTTCTTTAAGTTACTGTAAGTGGTGTTGCCTGGCAGCAGCTTCAATTTCCTAGGCTAGTCATCAATCCAAATAATTAAGTAATCTCACAAGGAATAATCATATATGGCAACAGGGTTAAAAAAGCAGGGCTGTTCTTTCATGCACAAACATTTCAGGAGAAAACCCATCAATTTTAAAGATAACCATCAGACTTCAGGTATCCTAGCACACTCTTATACCTAAGTTTTGCTTTATACCATTGGTGACTAAAATTAATTAATAGTAAGTTTTGCAGTGAGGTTTTTTTTCTTTCTTTTTTTTTTGCCTGCAACTATATACACATTGCAAAACTATTCTGCATCACATGATTTTAAATGAAATAAATATAAAAATGAACCACACAATCAACACATAACTTTAATACTCCACATTATTATCTTGATCACAAAGGTGGTAACCTCCTTGTCAACAATCTTGTGAGTTGAGGAGCTGATTCTCATTCTCATATCCATCAGGCAGATATGCTCTCCTCAGCTGGTCTGACTTAGGTATGGAGCCTCCATTCTTCACATGGCGAGACAGGAAAGCACGGACTGCTGGGTGATCGGCCTTCTCAAGGGGGATGTTGGCTTCCAGGCACATTTTCACAAAGTCCTGGATAACACTGACTTTCTCTGTTTGCGCAGTACTGTTGCACTGAAGAGATGCAGTTAGGGGCCTCTGCTTCTTTCTCACATTCTGCTCTTCAAATTCTGCCTTCCTCTTGGTATGGGTCTTTGACTTGAGGTGGTCACTGATTGCAGACTTGCGAACATGATTCAGAACCACATTGCAAGAAGTGCAGAAGAGTTTTCCTCCATCTTTGTGAAGCTCACCTCCAAACTCAGTGACACGATCCAGGGGTGTCACATACAAAGCAGTCTTAGAACGGTTTCGGGCAGGTGTGCTGTTACTACAAATCGTTCCATTTTAATCCTGAATTAGGTTCGGATTAGTTTCCAGTTTTTTTCCTTGATACTTAGTAGTGAAGGGTCTCCAGCGCAAAACCTGAGACACATCAAATCCTGGCACTTTCCGTTTATTCACACCCGGAGACGCCTTCAAATCAGTTTTTCAACAAGTGGTGGTGGGGAAATAGTTTCTGGGCTTGCACCCTATTTTCCCTGAGGTGCTGGGAAGTCATGCCTTTACGTAAGATCCGGGCCGCTGTTAGGGGAAGTGGACGAGATCCGGCCGGAAAGTAAAGAGGAAGAAAAGGAGGTGCAAGGGGGTGAGGGAGGAGGAGGAGGAGGAGGAGGAGGACCCGTCGCCGCCGACGCCGTTGCCCGCTCGAGCCCCGCGGCGGCCGCCGTGTCCCCCGCCGCCTGGATACATTTTTATTGTCTTTTTTGTTTTTGTTTTTTATACTTTCCAAACATGCTGTGTTGGGTTTCAGAGGCTGTTTTCTCTTCTGGTAAATACTTCTTTGAATCTTTGGAGAGTAGAAGTTAATTGGGCATCAAGAGCCTTAACCCAATCTGTGAATTACTCACCTGTTTGGATTGGTTGGAAGGTAACTGAAGGCAAGCAGGGTGCCTCCAGACCTGGAGGAGGTCTGTCTTTTTGGTCAAGGCTGTGGGATATCTATCTGTAAGTAAAAAGTAGAAATCTCTTTCTCTGCTTCTTGATCATCCTGTCAGCTACTTCCCTCTGCCACACTCTTCTGCCATGATATTCTGTCTCACCTGAGGTTCCAAAGAATGGAGCCTGCTCTCTATGGACTGAGACCTCTGAACTCATGAGCCCCCAAATAAACTTTGCTCCCCTAAGATAATTCTGATCAGATTGGGTCTTCACTGTAGCAAAAAAGCTGACAAATCTAGGCTTCACTGGTATTGTTACTCATTTTTAACTTCCGGTTTTGGTAAGCTCACTTTAATACTAAAGAAAAAAAATTATACAAAAATTTACCAAATAAGAAAGTATTTATCACTTATCACTCTTTTGATAACTGTCCCTTTATGATGGTACAAATTTCCTAGGAGTATTATTATATGGTTATTGAAAACTGGGCACACTTAGAATAATGACTTGGCTTTGAACAATCAAAGAAATTTTGGCCCTTGTCAAATATTTGAAAATCCCCCAAACAGACACAGACTCCACAGATAGGGAGACAGACAATCACAGGAAGGACTGCATCTTCCTTCCCTGGAAAGATGAACTTTCATAGAGATATTTCAATGATTGTTCATGTGTGTAGATAAAATGAAAATCTTATGAACTGAAAGATATGTGGATCCTTTGCATGTACTTCCTGGAGTTTATTGATTTGTATTTCTGGTATGAATATTTCCTACTCTAGGGAAGCATTGGGCAAGTCTGAATCCAAATAAGAGGGAATGCCAGGTAACAAAGTAACACAGGACAGTGAATATTAATACAAAACATATAAAGTGAAAAGAAGTCCTCTTCATATGGCATCACAGTTGCAAATTTGTCTTAGTTCTAGAAGGACTACCGCTGTTCTTCATCTTAATGAAGGCAGTTGTGGAATTCATTTATTTTTTTTTATAGTCTTCTCTGAAATTCTCTATATGAAGCTTCAATAATTACTGAATAAGTAAGTTCATTTAATTATTAATTAATGATTAAATTTAATAATTGTTTTTATGTCCTATCTTTCTTTTCTGAGTTCACGAAAAGAATTTTACAAAAATCTCCAGAACTTTCTCCAGGATTTTCATTTGACGACATAATAGTGAATATTGAAGTACATAGAGTTGAAGACACCTATGAGTAGGAAACTGTCACCATGGTATTTACTTTTTCTCCCCTAGGAACAGGGCTTCATGATTAACTGCACTCAGTGAAGGGTAGCTTGGTTGGGATGTTGAAGACTCTCCAGGCACATATGTTAAAGGCTTGGTCAACAGGGCAGGGTGATTGGGAGACGGTGTAAGTCTGGAGAGGTCAGGGTAATGGGAAGTTCTCAGGTCACTGTGCATTTCCCCCAGAGGAGATTGTAGGCCCAGCCTGTGCTCCAGGGCTTCCTAGCTCATGAGGAGGGCAGCTTGCTCTGCCATGTGCTTACATCATGTTATGCTTCCCTTTCTACAGGAGCAACACAAAGGATCCTTAGTGCTTGGGTTAGAACATCCAGATGTCTTTATACATCAGTTGCCTCAGGTATTTCGTTCAAATGATGAAAATCTGACTCATAGAATGGTTGTTTTCTGGTTTGGAAGTTAGGTGAAGGTCCTATTCTGCCAGAAAAGTCTTCCCTCTTCCATCCTCTCCCAGAAAAGCAAGATTAGCACATGTGTGATCTGCTGTTCACTACAATTAAGAAGAAATGGCTCAGAACTTGCAAGAGCCTTATATTCTGTGGAAGTTGTAGTCTTGTCTATTACGATTTTTGCTTCAGAATCTTCTGCCCATACTTCTTGCTGATGGTATATTGAAGCTGATGATGCTACTGATATTTGTCAGAGGCAAATAAATACCGACTTCTTTCAGTGTCTGTGAAATAAATACCATCCTCTCATTCCCGACTCCTTTCTGGATTCAGGGCTCCACAGAAAAATGTTGAGCTCTCCCCATTTTTAATATCCAACTTTAGAAATGTCTACATTTCCACTCCTCTATCAAGGCTGATGTGTGAAATTGACAGGAAGCCCTGGTTGAGCCTGATGATAAGGTTCCTACAGGTCACTTGATGCACTCATGCCACAGACCTTTGTGAAGCATCTTTTTGGCAGGGGCTGTGACACTCTGGTGAAATCTCTTCATCCAGGGATTGCCCCAAGAACCCCCTGCATTTTCTCAGAGGGCTTTATGTCTGAGAGCCAAGAGGCAGGCCAAGAGGAAGAACCCTCAGGTTCAGGCCTACTGGCAGAAATATCTAGCCAGTAGGGCCCAAAGGATTTCTGGACTGGACCTGGTGCCTGGCAGCAGCAGCAGCAGCAGCAGCTGCTGCTGAAGGTGCTACAGCCGCTGTCACCATAGTAGGGCCTGGCTGGTGCAGATGGTGCACTGCGCTGGAAGCTCCCTTGCTCTCTTGTTCCTTCCCTCTGACACCCATGTTCAGGGACTCCCTCCCTTGCTGCCCTCCCTAGAAAACAAGGGGCCCACCTGCACCTGCCCTTAACCTACATTCTGCCCCAGGTGCAGCAATCTCAATATCCTAGATTGGTTTTCTAGGAATGGAAGGGCAGCCAGACAGAGTTAGTGGCATGTTGAGCTCCAAGTTCCCCTAACCTGCTGAGCTGCCTTGGATGCACAATTGCCCTCAGCTGTCCCCAGTAGCCGCTCCCTGGGGTCCCCAGGAACCTAAGACAGTTCGCTGACTGGGCCAACTGTCAGTGGAGTCAGGCCCTAGAGGAACACGACAGGAGAGCAAGGCTGCTGGAGCTGGTGCTACCTGGGATGATCCTTGCGTCCTCCTAGTGCTCACCAGCCTTCCGGCCCTCCCAGGTTCGCTGCACCTGTGGAGCCCCCAATGCTGGCTCTGGGATAAGGGATTGCAGGGCGCTCTGCCTGCCTGGTGCGACTAACCGCGGACGGCGCCGCCTAGTGGTACTGCAGGGTCCTGCCAGGCCGGGGACAGCTGCTGGGTCCAGGGCACTGGAAGGAGCAGGATTGCCCTGAGGGCACCTTGGACAGGCCACCAGGAGAACCACGCTCCACTTCCAGGGGCTGAAGAAGTTGGGGCCTCATGTGTTGAAAAGGACATGCCTTCTTGGGGTTCCGTGCCAAGGTCTCCCCTCCTAACATGACCGCTGAGCTGCTGCTTGGGTTGGATCTTCCTGGGATGCCGCCAGGAATGAAAGCTCCTCTGCTGACCCGTTCACGCTAACGTCAATACGCTGGCAGTCCACCTGTCCCTGACACTGGAAGATATTTGGAGAGCTGCCAGGAGGGCATAGCAGCACCAAGTGGGACCCTTGGTGCGCAAGGCCCAGAGAGACCCACAGGGAACACAAACAAGTGCAATCTCCTGCCAGAGCCTAGACTTGGAAGTGGATGGATGCTGGAGGCTTCCACTCTGAGTGCCGGACTTTCCCCTGCTCTACAGTCATTTCCGGGCAGCATGGGTTTACACACTCAGGCATTTTCCTGACAAGAATCCAAACCAGGGTGAGAGGATTTTGGAGTGGAGTGCATGTTGAGAGGTTTGGGGACAGTGAATATCTGCAAAGTCCATGTCCTTGGCATGATCCTTTGTATGGGTTGCAGAAAATTGGATCATCTGGAGGGATCAAGGTTCAGTAAGCCTTTTTGCTGTTCTTCTTTTTCTTTCTTTCTTTCTTTTTTTTTTTTTTGTTTTCTGTTACCACGTATGGTATCCAGGGTTAGCTGTCCACCAAGGGTGGGCTATTATCTGCCTCTTCTTGAGGAAGAAAGGATACTCACAATTATTCCAGGGCATGAAATCAAAGGAGAACCTGCACCTGTATTTGCTCTGTAGTACCTTTCTGAGGCAGGCCCTGGCTGAATATCAAATTAGGTGGCCTAATACTGGTTGTTCAGCAGGCAAGTCAAATTCCATGGGAGCTGGGCCACTCAGAGTTGATGACAAAAGAGAGCTGGTCCTTGGATCTGCCTTTTCTCCCTTTCCTCTGTTTAGCATTTGTACCATTTGATGTTTCTTTGAGAAAATTAGGAAGAGATGGTACAGGAATATCTTAGTTGTTCTCATTTGATTGAGTGGCCATGGCAGGTATTGACAAAGGTGGCTTCTTTGTAACATATTCATCCAGTCACAACTCTTGGGATACATCCTTAGAGCCTTTTGTGGTTCTGTTGGATATTTTCCAACCATGCTGTGTAGTGTTGGGTGGAGGAGGCTGTTTTCTCTTCTTGTTAATTTTCCTTTGAATCTTTGGATAGTAGAAGTTAATAGGGTGTCAAGAGCCTTCACCCAATCTGTGAACTCCTCACCTGCTGGGATCAGTTGGCTGGTAACTGAAGGCAGGTGGGGTTCAGGTGGAGAAGGTCTGTCTTGGGGGTCAAGTCTTTGGGCTGTGTACCTGTAGATGGAAAGTGGAAATCTCTTTCTCGGCTTCTTGATGATCATGTCAGCTACTTCCCTCTGCCACACTCTCCTGCTATGATGTTCAGCCTCTTCTGAGGTTGCAAAGAATGGAGTCTGCTCTCAATGGCCTGAGACCTCTGAATGTGTGAGCCCCCAAAGAAACTTTTTTCCTCCCCTTAAATCGTTCTGATCAGATCTTGTCTTCAGAGCAGCAAAGAGCTGACTACTCTAGGCTTTAGTGGCATTGTTTCTCATTTTTAACTGACAGTTCAGGTAAGTTCCACTTAATATAAAAGAGAATAAAAATCATAGAAAAATTTACCAATGAATAAAGAATCTATCGCTTCACACTCTTTTCATAACTATCCCTTTATGCTGATACAAATTTCCTAGGAGTATCCTTGCATGGTTAATGAGAACAGGGCACAATTCCTATAAGGCCTTTGCTTTGAACAATCATGGGAATTTGGGCCCTTGTCAAATATTTGAAAATCCCCTGAACACATACAGACTCCACAGCCAGGGAGACAGACAGAATGAGAGGAAGGACTGTATCTTCCTTTCCTGGAAACTGGAAATTTCCTAGAGATGGTTCAACAATTTTTAGTGTCTACAAATAAAATGAGAATCTTAAGAACTGAAAGATATGTGTATCATTTACATATCCTAACTGGGGTTTAGTAATCTGTCTTTCTGGTATGAATATGGCCTATTCCAGGGTAGCCCTGGGCAAGTCTGAATCCAAATAAGAGGGAATGCCAGAAAACCAAACAACACAGGTCAGTGAATATTCATACAAAATATATCAAGTGGAAAGAAGCCCTCTCTCAATTACATCCCAGTGGTGAATTTGTCTTAGTGCTAGAAATACTACGGCTACTCTTCATCTTCTCAAAGGCAGTGATGAAATGAAGTCATTTTTTATAGACTTCTCGATACTTCCCTTTATGAAACTTCAATAATTATTTAATAATTAAATTTATTATTTATTTATGAATGATTAAATTTTAGTAATTATTTTTATTTCCTATCTTTCCTTTCTGAGTTAATGAAAACCATTCCACAAAATCTCCATAACTGTCTCCAGGATTTCCATTTGACCACATAATAGTGAATATTGAAATACGCAGAATTGCAGACACTTATTTATAGGAAACTGTCACAGCGGTATGGACTTTCTCTCCCCTGGGACAGAGCTTACATGATTCACTGCACTCACTGAAGGGTATCTAATGGTTGAGATGTTGAGGATTCTCAAGGCAAACTATGTTCAAAGCTTGGTCCACAGGGCAAGGTGATTGGGAGGCGGTGCAAGTTTTGAGAGGCCAGAGTAACGGGAAGTTCTCAGGTCAAGCTGGCAAAGAGCTCTCTGCAAGAGGCAAAACTGTGGCCAATTGCTAGAAAACAGGTTTTTGGTGATGTTTCTGGGGGAATCTGCCCTGCTTCTGAGAACTTAATAACATAGGGACCTCCTACAAGTCAATAGGGAGAAGCAAAGAGCCTACAAAAGTGGTAAAACCCAGTATCTGCTGTTTATAAAAGATGACATACCAAAAATTTAGTAATCCAAATCACAATAGAGGAATCCAAAGGAAACATAAAGTATATGTGTGTGTTTGCCTATCAAATACAAAGAATCAAGATAGTGAGAAAATCTAATGTTAACAGTGTTGGAAAATGGAATTTTCAAGTTCTGATAATTGCAATACAAAATTGTCAGAACTCTTCTGCAGAGAAGTTTCAGAAAATATGCCAAAATTTAAAGGACATGCCTACCTTTAGTCCAAGAATTTCAATTTAAATGAGTCATTCATTGGTACTGTGGCTAATTTTTTAATTTTACCAAGAAGTGGTCCACTGTAATCATTTTACATGCATATACAAAATATATTTTTACTAGGTTTTTTTGAGGGAGTGTATTTGGACACAATGCCTTTATTTTATTGATTTATTTTGATGTGGTGCTGAGGATCAAACCCAGGGCCTCTCCTATACCAGTTGAGCACTCTACCGCTGAGCTACATCCCCTGTCCCTCTAGTGTTTTATTTCTTAAAAATACTTTTACATATCTGTATACATATTCCTATATAATAATATCTGTGACACTTTTTTAAAAAAAGTTGCCACATTGGCTGGGAGTGTAGCTCAGTCATAGCACATTTGCCTTGCATGTCAGAGTCCTTGTGTTCCATTCTCAGCATCATTTATAAATAAAAAAAGTTAAAGACCTATCCACAACTAAGAAAAAAAAAACAGGTGAGCCCAGGGCAGAGGGTAGACACAGGGCCATCCTGCCTAGGCTGACTCCAGCAGCTGGGGACCTGGGAGATGTATGTGCTCAAGCCAAGTGAAACTGTTCAGTTCCTCTCTGAACTCCCCCTCTGCTGAAACTGTGCCTACAGCAGGTTTGCCTGGGTTGTCCCATATGCAAAAGGGTCACATGGACTCTGCAGTGTGATGTCAAGTACCCCATTCACTTCTACTTAAGAGAAGGCAAGAAATCTAATGTGAGATTCTTGCACATCAAAAACCATCAACCACCACAAGGTACTAGTTTTAAAACACCTCACCATGATTAGGGGGATGATTTTATGGTAAAAACAGGTTAGTGATTGGAGCCATTACTTTGTTACTGTTACTAACATCACTAGTACTACCACCATGACAGTTGTGTCCACTCTGTAAAAGGTGCCATTTAATTGTAGTGTAGCATCTGCACTATCCAATTTAGCAGCCACTAGTTATCTTTGGCTATTACAATTGGAATCAACTAAAGTTAAATAAAATTTTAATTCCTCAGTGGCAGTAGCCACATTTTGAGTGCTCTGCAGCCCCCAGGGGTGAGGGTCCATCACATTTCCCTGGAGATTAGGACATTATACCTGTCAAGACAGGGTTTTGGGTGGTGTGGGTGTTCACTATCCCCTCCTCAGAGAGGAACAAGCAGCACCTCAGGCTCCCACACTTTGCATGGATAGGTATTGGTGATGAGTCAAGTTAACAAGATACATCCCGAGTGACATGTGTAATACCTGATCATGTGCAAGTGTCTGCACGTTATCGGGATATGGCACCCACAGTCTCTCCTGGAGCAGGGCCCCCACTTCAGCAGCAGTGCATTGTTCAGAGTGTTGCTTCCAAAACCAGTTCCTATTGATCCAGAAAGGAATTTTCTCTTTGTCACTGGGGGCTCCTTTTGGCCAAGAGCTTTCTACTTTTGCATACCTTTAGTCTTACATCAATGAGGTCTTGAGGGAGGACATGGAAGTTTATCATGTGGTCAGCCTGCCATGTTGAACAGGAAGACAATTCTGCCCCTGTGCTTGGTGAGTGTGAAATGCTGAGATTTCAGGGCAGTTGGTCAGTCTCTCCTTCACACATTTTGATGTGCCCCTGGGCTGGGGGCTGGGATATGAGGGGCTTAACTCTTGACATCAGGGACATCTCCAAGCTCTCTGCCCAGGAACAGAACTCTACTTTTTTGTGTGAAATCTCCTTAGTGATGAAGGAGGGATGCTAGCCCAGGACTCAGGATAGAGCTCTGAACACTGATGTCCTGAGACAGAGTGAGGAAGCCATGGTTTCTTAGGACAAAACTGGAGAAACTGCTGGATTCTTTTCTGAGGAAAGAAATGAGAACATTTAGAGCAGGCCGAGAGAGGTTGCCGTGGACTTGGGGCAGACTTGCCTACATTTCCCACCTTCCCCCAAACTGCTGTGACTCTGGAAGTTCTGCCCTTGGCTGGTGATGGTTGTGAGGCCAGCCTTCTCTGCAGGAAGGGGCACTGTGGGTGGAGGCATCAGGGTATGAGAGGGCACAACACAACCTGTCATCCTGGATAGGCTGTGTCCCCACCAGACTCTCTATGAGTTCTCCTTGGTCCATTCCCAGGTCCCATTGAGAAACAGCCACAGAAAACCAGGCTGTCTTCTGCTGGGTGAGTCTGTGCACAAGGAGCCCCCTTTTTCACATGCAGCCTGGCAGGCTGGCTATGACCTTGTGATGCCTCTGAGCTCTGAGGATAGAGGATGTAGGTGTTGAGGTCCTCATCCTGTGAGGTGCTGCTGACCCTGTGTGTGTCTTCCTTGCAAGGTGCCACAGTGTAGTCACAAATCACAGTCCAGTAGGAACTGCTGTGGTTAAGAGGCACTATTCCCTAGGGACCATGCTGTGCATCTGAATTGCTCCAGTGTGGAGTGTCATAGAGATGCAGAGCAGTTTGTCTATAGCTGGCCCCATGGCTGGTCCTTTGGTCTTTTACAAGCTGCCTGAGATGGGGCCAGGGTCAGAAGCTCGCTGAAGTGCTGAGCAAGTCAAGACTCACGCACTGCAAACTCTCTGGGGAACCCAGTTCACATGTGAGCGAGACCTGGGTCTAGAGGAAAGGGGGTAGTGGAGGCAGGGGCCCAAGGGCTCTCTCCTATCTGAGGGGGGTGTGTCACTCAGCCCATGCCCTCTTGCTGCAGGAGGCAGAGCCCAATGCTTCCCAAGCCTCTGGATGTTCATGACAGGCCAGGAGGCTGGAAGGAGATGAGCTCTTTCCATTTTTAATTGATCAGGTTCAAGAAGGTAATAACGACCTACGTGCACAGGGGGTGGCAGGTTTGGGGGTGGGGTGGAGGGGAGTGGCATCTTCTGGGGCAGGGTCTTCCTGCCATTCATTCTGTGTCCTCCACAGAATGCAGGGTGAGCAACAGAGGGACAGGCTCATGTCCTGGGTCTGGCTGGCTGCTCTTGAGGTCAGTAAGTGTTCTGGGACAGTGCTCATAGTGCAGCCAGCCTGGCTGGGCAGTGAGGGGCTACTGCCCTTGCTGCCTCAGACATGGGAGTAGGGCAGCTGAGTTGGCCCAAGCAAGCTAAAGGGTGGTCCCAAATGGACCCTAAGTAACCAACACTGTGGGTGATCCCAGGCCTGGGTAATATGACACTCTGTGAGCAGCCTGCCTCCTGCCTGCAGCTGCCCTGCTCAGCTTTGAGTAGGGATGGGGCAACCCCACAGGGAGCCCCAGACCTCATGAATGGGCAGACATGGGGCCTGGGGCTTTCCAGCACTGCTTGATGATAACAGCCTCTCAGCAGCAGCCAGGCGGCACTGTGTCTAGCCATGCTGAGAATCTTGCTAGATGCAGTAGTCTCAGTTGTTTTCTTAAACAAAAACATATTGAGAGGAAATTCACACACCCTGAAATTTACCCTTTAAAGTCCCTTCTTTTTTTTTTTTTAGTTCTCTGTGGACACAACATCTTTGTTTTGTATGGGGTGCTGAGGATGGAACGTGGGCTGCACGCATGCCAGGGGAGCACGCTACCATTTGAGTCACATCCCCAGCCCAACATATGATTCTTATCTTTAAGACTATTATGTGATGAATTATATTTATTGATTTCTGTATGAAATCAATAAATATAATTGGTGAACCAATCTAGCATCCCTGGGATGAGTCCCACTTGATTGTGGTGCATGACCTTTTGGATATGTTTTTGTAATCGATTTGTCAGAATTTTATTGAGAATTTTTGCATCTATGTTCATTAGAGATATTGGTCTGAAGTTTTCTTTCTTTTTTTTTTTTTTTTGATGTGTCTTTGCCTGGTTTTGGAATCAGGGTGATATTGGCCTCATAGAATGAGTTTGGAAGTGCTGTCTCTTTTTCTATTTCCTGAAAGAAATTGAAGAGTATTGGTGATAGTTCTTCTTTAAAGGTCTTGTAGAACTCAGCTACGTATCCATCCAGTCCTGGGTTTTTCTTGGATGGTAGATTTCTGATGTTGTTTGCTATCTCATCACTTGAACTTGATCTGTTTAAATTGTGTGTATCATCCTGATTCAATTTGGGTAAATCACATGACTCTAGAAATTTGTCGATGCCTTTGATATTTTTTATTTTATTGGAGTACAAGTTTTCAAAAATAATTTGTAATTATGTTCCATATTTCTGTAGTGTCTGTTGTGATATTTCCTTTTTCATCCTGTATATTTGTAATTTGAGTTTATTCTCTCCTTCTCTTTATCAGCATGGTTAAGGATCTGTCAATTTTATTTATTTTTTCAAAGAACCAACTTTTTGTTCTGTCAATTTTTTAAATTGTTCCTTTTCTTTCAATTTCATTGATTTCATCTCTGATTTTAATTATTTCCTATCTTATACTGGGCTTTTGGTGTAGATTTCTAGGGCTTTGAGATGTAATGTTAAGTCATTTATATGTTGGCTTCTTCTTCTTTTTTAATATTTATTTTTTTAGTTAAATACAATACTTTTATTTTTATTTATTTTTATGTGGTGCTGAGGATAGAACCCAGGGCCTCGCACTGCTAGGTAAGTGCTCTACCACTGAGCCACAACCCCAGCCCCTGCTTTTTCTTCTTTTAAGGAATGAACTCCATGCAATGAAGTTTCCTCTTAGAACTTCCTTCATAGTGTCCCAGAGATTTCTATAAGTCATATCTGTGTTCTCTTTCACCTCTAAAATTTTTTAATCTCCTCCTTGGTGTCTCCTTGTTCATTCAATAGCATATTATTTAGTCTCCAAGTGTTGGAGTAGCTTTTATTTCTTATTTTATCATTGATTTCTAATATCATTCCATTATGATCTGATAGAATGTAGAGTAGTATCTCTATTTTTAATATTTGATAAGAGTTGCTTTATGGCATAGCATATGGTCTATTTTAGGGAAGGATTCATGTGCTGCTGAGAAGAAAGTGTATTCTCTCGTTGAAAGATGACATATTCTATATATATTAGTTAAGTCTAATTTATTGATTGTATTATTGAGTTCTGTAGTTTCTTTGTTCAGCTTTTGTTTGGAAGATCTATCCAGTGGTGAAAAAGGTGCATTAAAGGCACCCAAAATTATTTGTTGTGAGCTATTTGACTCTTGAACTTGAGAAAAGTTTGATGAATGTAGATGCTCCATTGTTTGGATATATATATCCAATATATATATATATATATATATATATATATATATATATATATATATATCTCCAATTACAAATTTAACAATATATTTGTAATTGTTAAGTCTTGTTGGAGTATGGTTCCCTTGAGAAGTATGTAGTGTCCTTCTTTATTTTATTAATGTAAAAAGGGAAAAGAAACCAGAAGAGCATAAAGATGAGAAAGAGAATAAAACTTTGGCTTCAGGAATAGAAAAAGCAGGGCGGGGGGCTGGGGCTGTAGCTCAGTGGTCGAGTGCATGCCTTGCACATGCGGGACACTGGATTCAATCCTCAACACCACATTAAAAATGAAATAAATGGGATATTGTGTCCAACTACAACTAAAAAAGTATAAAGAAAAAGATAAGGTGTTGGGGGAGATAAGGGAGATAAGAGTAGTGGCAAAGATGATACACACACACACACACACACAAAAAAAATCAAAATACACTAATCAGAATCCCTAGCCCTCACAATGCTGAGCAGGGAAAATGAGACTTTCAGGGGAAAAAAGAAATATGAAAAGAAAAAGAAAGCTAGAAATGAGGAGAGAAACAAATATGAATATGTGTAGGAGTATTTGAATCATTCAGAACACATTCAAATAAAACAAAAACCCTTCACAAAGAAATTCAAATGGTCAACAAATATATAAAGAAAATATGAAGAAATGTTCAACATCTCTAGCAGTTAGAGAAATTAAAAGTACACTGAGATGCAATCTCACTCCAGTCAGAGCAGCAGTTATCAAGAATACAGGCAACAATAAATATTGGCAAAAATGTGGGGAAAATCGTTCACACTACACTGCAAATTGGTGCAAGTACTGTGGCAAACAGTATGGAGTTTCCTTAGAAAATGTAAAATAGAACCACCATTTTACCCAGCTACCCACTTGTAAACTTATATCCAAAAGAGTTAAAATCCAAATACTACAGTTATGGATCCACATTAATATTCATAGCAGCTCAATTCACAATAGCTAAGCTATGGAAGCAACCCTGGTACCCTTCAACAGATGAACTAATAAAAGAATGAGATGTGTTATATATACACAATGGAGTAATACTCATCCATAAACAAGCATGAAATTATAGCATTTGCCAGTAAATGGATGAAACTGAAGAATATCATGGTAAGTGAAATAACCCAATCCCAACAAACCAAAGGCTGAATGTTCTCTCTGATATGTGGATGCTAATGCATGAAGGGAAGTATAGAAGTTGATTGGATTATACAAAAGGGAATGAAGGGAAGGGAGGAGGGCTGGGAATAGGAAAGACAGTAGAACAAAGCAGATATAACTTTCCTCTGCTCATATATGAATACGTGACCAATGTAAGTCCACATCGTGTACAACCAAAAGAATGGGATCCAATTGGAATGGGTGTACTCCACGTATGTATGTCAAAATATTATACATAATTGTCATGTATGTCTGAATGTATCAAGTGAAAAATAAAAAAAAAATTAAAAAGGGAGATCAGTGGAGCAGAGGAAGGAAATAGCAGATGATGGAAGAGGACAGGAACGGAAGCAACTGTTGAATGAAATTGACCAAATTATGCTGGGTACATATATGAATATACCATGATAAATTTCACCTTTATGTAGACCTATAAAGCATCAATTAAAAATAACAAATAAATAGAAGACCAGTAGAGAAGGGGAAGGGAAACAGAGGAAAGAAGGAGAGCGAGGAAGGTAAGCACTGAGGACTACAAGGGAGCAATTATATTCCATGCATGTATGCTTATGTCAAAATGAACCACACTACTGTTCATTATTAGGAATAACTACAATACACTAATACAAACATTTTAAAAGTGAAAAAAATAAATGTTATGCTATGCAAGAAAACAAAGTGGGGACCAAGCTTTCTCCCATGAACCACTACAGCTCTGACAGCTCTGACAGCCATGCTGTCCCCAGCTGGTACAGTCCTGCTGCTTGTTGGTCGAGCAGTGCTCCCTGAGCCAACCCCAGGCTGCTCCATGCTGCCATGAAAGTGGGGAAAGGAATGCCTGAAAGAAGAAAATCTGTCCCACCCTCAAGGCTCCTAGCAGCGGGAGAGCAGTTCTGGGTGAAAATCTTTCATCAGGCTGATTGGGGAGAGGTTTTCTATGTAAATCTTCTAGAGGGAGGCCAGAAAAAGAATTTGGCCCATGCTAATGGCACCAAGGCTGCTGTTTATGGAGGAGAGGGCCACCACTTTCTCAGCACCATCATTCAGACTGCCCCTTCCTCTCCCATACCTATGCACCATCATCTCCCAAGCATGCTGCAGATGATGCTGTGGATACCCACCTACTATACAATGCAGTCGTCTTGCAGTCTCCTACTGCCTCCCAGAGCAACTGTGGCCCATGCAGGGCCACAACATCTGGAAACCAGAACCCCAAGGAATGTTAAGTGTTGTTTGTGATACTCATGATATGGATAATAGGGCATATGTCAATCATTAATAAAAGTACGTGTTGCCTGAGATTGCAGGAAAATTCCCAGAGTGAGAGTAAGGAAGGATACAATTAAGACATGCCACAAGGTGTGTTTCAATCTCTCTCAAGATACAAACATTAGTGTTATTCCTCAAGAAATTCACGGGAAAAAGATTGCAAATCAAGATTCCTGAGAAAAACTTAACAAGTTATATTAAGTCCCCCCCATTTTAAAAACATAACCTGTGCAACATACATTCCCCCCACCAACAGACCCTCCTTTGTCTTACACAGGAATTCATGAGGATAATGGGAAACACATAGTTAATATAAATGACAAATGGGTTGAGGTGCAGAGTCTGCCCTTTAGTTAAAGATTACAAATACATAAGAATTGGTGTGCTTTGACCAAGGATCAAGGAAACTCTAAGACAGCAATTAAATAGGTCATATGAAAAAAGAAAATTACTTTGGAAATTAAAAATAAAATAATTTAAAATTACTATAGATATATTTTAGAGGCACTTCAGAGTAGTGAGCTTTTAAGTAATAACTTTCACTATTTTAAATGAGTTTTACTGGGACTTTAGTTTAGAAGTAAGAAAGCTTACCAGTAATCTGAGGTATGATTTAAAGTTAAAGATAACTGAAATGATTATAGGTATGCTTTAAAGTTAGAAGTTAATAATGGGTCTGGAGACATGTACTCAAGTAGCATAGCCTAGCACCTAGTGGTTGAGGTGAAAAACGTAAAAGCTTAATCATGATTGGCTAAGGTTATAGGAAAATATTTTAAACAATGTACTCAATATCTTAGGTAATCAATATATGTCAGAAAAGATTGTAACTCTTGAAAATCATGTAAATCAATGAAGTTTTGGGTTTTGAGGCTATTCATTCACTACCTGATAAAATCACCTGTAAAAAGGTATAAAAATAAAGGCCTCTCTAGGGGCAGCAGATTTTTTCTGGAGGCTGCTTGTAACTTGCAACCTGCCATCCAGTCTCTTCTTCTTTTGTGGAGGCCACTCCTCTTTCAGGACCCCTAGAACCCTGCTGGGGCTGGACCCGAGCAGGAATCTGCCATCTACAATTTACATTGCAACCTTGACTTTCACATGGTGGGCACAGTGGGTGCAGGGACCAAGAGCAACTCTCTTAACTTTTCAATAGCAGAGCAGCCACCCACCAACCCAAACTAGCTTGCCAGGTATAAATTCTCATTAATAAAATACTTTTCCAAATTAATATTCAAGGTGGCTTTTGGAAATATTTTGCCTTGCCAAATTTGACCTCAACATGATTACGTCTACAAAGCCCAAATATCTCAGAAGAATCGTCTGTCATGAACTGAACCTTACTTTGCCTTGAAATGACAAGTGGGAGAATATTGCAGATCAAAAAAAGCATTCCAGGTTAGGGGCAGTGGCCCAAGCCTATAATGCCAGTGGCTTGGGAGGCTAAGGCAAGAGGATCCAGTAACCAAAGCCAGCCTCAGCAAAAGCGAGGCGCTAAGCAACTCAGTGAGACCCTGTCTCTAAATAAAATACAAAATAGGGCTGGGGATGTGGCTCAGTGGTTGAGTGTACTTGAGTTCAGTCCCCAGTACCCACTCCACCCCGCCCCCCCCTAAATAAAGCATTCTGGTTTCTTCAAGGCCTAGCAGGGCCACTATGTCCACTACAGGCTGACTGACCTCATAAAGGGTATAAGGCTTCGCTGTGCTCTTAAGGAAATGACTTCAAGGAAGTAAATGGAATTGGCCTAGCAGGAAGGGAGTGGGTGGGTGGCAGCATGCCCTTAACTTGAGTGGGCACCACTCCCTCTCCTCAGAAGCCAGGGGCAGCAGGTGAGGCTAGCCTTGAGGGAACATGCCCCTAGAAGCAATGTAAAATACAAGAACTGGAGATGTCGCTGGAGGGGCGTGGAAGGATCTGAGTTGTCCTGAGATTGGACTTTCAGCACCTTCTGCAAGGCCCTTCCACGTCTAGCATTCCCCAAATCCCTTTCCTACCCTCCACCATGTCCCTGAGGAGATGGCTGGAGACAAACATGCAGTATGTGACCCAAATAGCACCCTGGCCAGGCACCACGGAGCCTGTGGAAACAGTACCCAAAACCCATGATCAATGTGGGATCAGGCTGCAGGCCCACAGTCAACAGGTCACACATCCGTGAGGAAAGTGGGGAGTCCCCAGGAGCTGCGACGTGCAGCCCAGCAGTGGACAGTGGGCCTTGCCCTTTGCCTTTTCACCAACCGTTCTTCCCCAAGAGATCCCTGCACGCCCTTTCCAGGTCACCTGTTCCAGCCATCTGTCACAGAAACTGGACTCAACAGTGTGTGTTTGGACAACAGAAGTTGGCGGTGTGCTAACGCAGCTCCCTTGGTCTCTCCTCTTGATTGGCCTCCACCACTTGCTCTGAATGGACAGTCATCTCAGCAAGCGAGGTCGCCGACCAGCAGGCCCTCACGGCCTATCGCCCACCCAGTGGCCTGACCTGCCAGCCTCCAACTCCTGGGCGGGATCACCCTGCAGCCCCAGCATCTGCCATCAGCTCTGCCTGCAGACACTTCCACCAAGAAACCTGTCCTTTGTGCTTTGCTTGGCTGTGCCTTGCTGGGCTGGCTACTACAGAGGCCCTCTCCTGCAGGTGGCGCTCTGCTCTCGGTGGATCCTCCTGCCGCCCTCCTGGAGGGACCACAGGGAAAAGCAGGCACTGTCCTCTGATAACTTAGGAACATTGTGACCCTCCAGAATCCCAGGATCCTCCTTCCGAGCCCAGATCAATTGTACTGCCTCCACTACCAAAGCAGGTCCACGGAGATCTGGAGCCCAGGACACCTAGTCACATACCTCTCTTCCTTGGAAAAGCAAACAGAGGAGAGGGCCCAAGAGCAACCAGAGGATCTGATGGCAGCAGCAGTGGAAGTGGCTGTGGTGGCACAGGACAGGGATGTGGAAGAGGAACAGGAGAATAAAGGAGGAGGAAGAGGAGAGCAAAGAGATATGTAGGACATTTTGGAAATGGATGCCGTTAGCAATGGGGGAGTATCACCCTTGAAGCCTCTGCACACCAAGGAAGACCTCGCTGTGTGCAGCCTACTCCTAGGCTCTAAGAAACACACACTGTACAAGAGAGGGTCCAGGTGTCTCCAGTGATCTTCTCTGACAGTCTGACTGGTGCAGCCTGAGGCAGATGCAGCAGTGCTCCTGGCCTGCTCCACGCTGCCACAAAATGGGTAAAGTAAGGGTTGGATGAAGACATTGAAGACATTCTGCCCAGTTCTCCCAACTCCTGGGAATCTCCAGATGGGGTACAGTGGGAAGTCTTCAACTAACCCGTTAAGGAGTACTCTTCCACTCATACCTGCTAGCTAGAGGCCCTGTAACAGAAAGAGCCACATGCTAGTGACCCTGTAGATACCACTTCAGTGGCATTGAGGTGAGCTGCCACACCTCCTAAGCACACTCTGGTTCTTATGGAGGAGGACTTAGGACCCTGCAGAAGAAGGATCTGTCTCCAAAGAAGAGCCGGATCATGGAGGATGACATGGAGGCCTTGGAGGGTAAAACAGACTGCAGCGGCCAGCACCAGGACCCTGAATTCTTTCTCCCCAACTGTGGATCCTGCAAGGACTGCAGACCCATGACTCCACCCACTGATACATCCCATAATATCCAGCTATTCTTGCCACCACTGTATTGGCAAATTAGGCTGATTGCCCCTGATCCTGTCTGTCCCTTTACCTTCCCCCATACCAAGTAGTGTTGATGTGGGCCTCCCTAGTTGTCTTCCTCTCCCTCCTCCTGCTAACCTCTTCCTTCTTTGAGGCCCAGTCCCAGTGTGGATATTCTTGCTGGTAAGTATCATCACTCTACTCACTTGGCAAGAGCTGCTGCACCCCCCATTTCCCTCCTCCCCACACCTCATATCCTGGGGCCTTTCCCCTTCAGCCTGCCTCCTGCAGAATGGAATCCCCAATCCTCAAGTGTGTGGATTTTCCTCCTTCTCCTCTCTTTCTTTCCCAGTTCTCCTTTGATCCCTTTCACCAGCAAACATGTTAGCATTGGTCAGCCCCTAACTCTGGAAAGTGAATCTGCCACCTCTAGAGCCAATGCCTCTGAGCACCCGATCCAGCAGCCAACTGTCCAGAGGGTAGTATGAGGTCATTGCCATGGACACTACTCCCTATTTTATGGCAGTAATTGTCATAATTGTCCCTGGCTCGAATAGCAGCTCCTACCCATTCCCCCACGTCTATACTCCTAGGCATTACAGGGAGATGGAAAATGGACCAGTGTGGACCATTTTTAGGGTCTCCTGCTCCAACTCCTATGGAACCATCTCTTTGTTCCATAAACCACTCCTCAGCCCACATCTGAGAACCCTCATTGGCAACAGGGAGAGCCCCTCTTCACAATACTCCTCTAATCATCTTATTCCCAGTCATGGATCATGCAGTGGCCTCCTTCCTAGATGACACACCATATAGAATACCATAAACCCGCAAGTATACCAACGATGGTGCTATGGATATCACCCCTTTATCCAAGGCTGTCATCTTCCAATCCTCTCTTGTTGTCAAGAACAACTTCAGCCCATACTACGGGTTGCTCCCTGGTTATGGGAACCTCCTACCCAGTGGCAATATTGCCTCCCTCCTTTTATCCACAAGTTGGTTTGTACAGCCTGTGCAGGGACCCAGCTGTACTCTCCAGCATCCTAGCAGTGCTGAAACAACCCATCAGCCCACATCTAGGGATGCAACCTAATGCACAACTCTTTCTCTTTGGGTAATCCAGGAAGCCCAGCCCAGCTATGGACTTAAGCTTTCCCACAGCTCAACAGCTGAGTGGCAGCACAGTGTAGCCAGGACCTGTGGGTATCACATCACCATGAACACCATTTTGCACACAACTCCACAACCTGACAGCCTTTCCCAAGAACCCAGATGGTATGTACACAGGCATAGCCACAAGGTCTGAACTGGGATATGCCAGCAGGGTGACAAGCTCCAGAGACAGAACTTCAATCTTTGCTAGCACAATTTCTGGCCCAGTGGAGTTCATGAGAACTGGGGCTCCCAGGGGTGGAGGGAACTTTGGGTGTAGCATACCCACACCAGGATGGAGGTCCCATTCCACAGCCCACTCTCAATCAGGATGGATCTATTTCAAACCAGTGTGAAGCACAGAGGAGAACTTTGTGGACACTCAGCTTGACCCACCTGCCAGATATGGAAAAGAAATACATACATAAATTGTTTGTAGGATTGCTAATTAGTGCAATTTTTCTAGAAGGCAGTATAGAGGTTCCTAAAAATAACTGGAAGGAACTCACCATATCATCCAGGGATTACACTCTTTGGTGTATAACCAAAAGAACTAAAATCAGCATACTACAGGGTGCAGCCACAACAATATTTATAGGACAACTCACATTATTTAGCTATGGAGCCAACCTAGGTATCTGTGAACACAGGAATTGATAAGGAAAATGTGTGTGTGTGTGTGTGTGTATGTGTGTGTAGATATATAGATATTCACAAGTACATACATTATACATACAATATATTATTACTCAGCCATAAAGAAGAATTGAACTATGGCATTGGCAGTCAATGGTTGGAACTGGAGACCATCTTACTAAATAAAATTAACCTGACCCAAAAAGCAAAAGATCAAATGCTTTCCTCTGATATTCAGAAGCTGAACCAGAGTAAGAAAAACATAGAAGAAAAAGTATGTTTTTTGGGGGGGAGGAATTCCATGAAACTAGAAGAGACGTCAGTGGAACGGAGGATGGGGATTGAGGGTTAGAAATGAGGAATGAGAAAAGGGAAGAATGGTGGAATGAATCTGACCCAACTTCCTGTGTGTATATATGAATAGGAATTTAAGTTTTGTTGATATCCACAAGGTACTAAAATGATTAATAAAAGAAACATCAGTAGAGTACAGGTGAGGGTTCATGGGAGAGAAGGAGTATAGGAAAAGCAGAGAAACTTCGAACTGAATTTGAGCAAATTATATTCCATGATTGTGTAGTTATGTCAAGTGAAGCCTAAAAATGATTCCTCATGCTCCTTCCTGTGTCCTGCCTTCCACCCTTGTCCATACTACACCTGTACATCCCCCAGGGTGATGTGGCTATGATTTCCATCCTTACAGATGTGTCAATATATTTTATAAATGTATGCAAATGAGTATACAAAGTTGCCTGTTTAGCTTCTTTCATAAAACAATGATTTTTAAAAATGTTTTCTTTTTTTAGTTTTTATAGTTTTAGATGGATACAGTACCTTTATTTTATTAATTTATTTTAATGATGCTGAGGATCAAACCCAGTGCCTCACACATGCTAGACAAGCACTCTACCACTGAGCTATACCCAGACCCCCATAATGATTTTGAGGGGAAAACATGATTTTGTTTATGTCAGTGACCCATCCCTGTGGTTTACTGTATAGTAGTCCATTGTGTGAGTGTACCATGGGACAACCCAACTATTGGCGGATATCTATGTTGTAGAGTACAATTATTAAAAGTAAAGCTAGTATGAATGTCTCTTGAAAGATCTTATAAGAATAGGCAAAGGAAGAGAAGGGCTATGCCATATGCTAGAAGCAGGTTTCAATTTTAAGTGGCTAGACTTTCTAATCTTTTTTTAAAAAAAGTATTTATTTTTTAGTTTTCCGCGGACACAACATCTTTGTCTGTATGTGGTGCTAAGGATCGAACCCGGGCCGCACTCATGCCAGGTGAGCACGCTACTGCTTGAGCCACATCCCCAGCCCTAGACTTTCTAATCTTGGAAGGGATGGTACCAAGCCACTAAGTGCCGAAGAGTTCTGCTCCCTACACTTTCTCACCAATATTTTGTGTAGCCAGACATTTAAGTTTTAGGTCTTCAACTGTTGTGCAGTTGTATCCTCTTGTGATCTAAGTTTTTACAAAGCTGTTGATTATGATAAGTAAATTTTCAAGTGATTGTTTCCTGTGTATATGACTGTCTTAATGATATCTCTTTTCAAAGCATTTTGCCAGTGCTTTTGACTTTATTTTAATTTCTAAAATTTAGGCTTAGATTTTTTTCAAATGGCATATAACAAAAGTTTTTATATGATTTGCAAACATTTCTATCAATCTCTGTTCTGCTCTTTTATTCTTACAGAGATATCTTCCAAATATCTCTTCTTCATCTCAGATGTCATTTTTGCTCCTTTCTTGTTCTTGGGATGATACTGTCTGTAGGTAATCTTCATCTCACCCAAGAGCAAAAGGACTTTGTCCGATGTTTAGACTCATAGAAATTTAATAGATGTATGTTTGAATTTGGATTCTTGACCTATCAAGTAGGAGACAAATTCCTATATGTTTGGAAGGGTTCTGTACAAACCATATACTACCTGTGTACAGAAACACTTCTCAAAAACTCTCCTCTTCCTCCACTGAATTTCCTTTGTACCATTCTTCAAAATCATTGAACTCCCAATTTTTACCCCAAATGCAGATTGCAGAATCACATCGGTTACACAGCCACAATTTTACATAATGCCCTATTAGTAACTGTTGTATTCTGCTACCTTTCCTATCCCCTACTATCCCCCCTCCTCTTCCCTCACACCTTCTCTCTCTACCCCATCTACTGTAATTCATTTCTCTCCTTGTTTATTTTGCCATTCCCCTCACAACCTCTTATATGTAATTTTGTATAACAATGGGGGTCTCCCTTCATTTCCATGCAATTTCTCTTTTCTCTCCCTTTCCCTCCCATCTCATGTCTCTGTTTAATGTTAATCTTTTCTTCCTGCACTTCCTCCCTGCTCTGTTCATAGTTGCTCTCATTATATCAAATAAGACATTTGGTATTTGTTTTTTAGGGATTGGCTAGCTTCACTAAGCACAATCTGCTCTAGTGCCATCCATTTCCCTGCAAATTCCATGATTTTGTCATTTTTTAGTGCTGCATAATATTCTATTAACCAGCTTTTTAAAACATTATCACCAAAAGACCTGACAAGAAGGAGGAGGAAAAATTTATTTGCTTCACAGTTTCTTATGTCAGTCCTTAGACAGCTGACTCTATAACTCTGGGCCCAAGATGAGGCATAACATCATAGCAGAAGTATGTGGTGGAAGTATCCAGTTCAGAACATGGCCACCCGGTAGGAGAGAGAGCAAGCACCAGTCACAAAGTATAAGCCCCAAAGGCATGCCCTCAGTCACCTTCTTCTTCTAACCAACTTCTACCTGTCTAGAGTTACCCCTCAGTTTATCCATATTGGTGGATTAAGGAACTGTTTATGTTAAGGTTCTTACATCCCAATCTGTTTACACCAAAACTTTCTTTCATTGTCTCACACGTGAGCTTCTAGTGGACACCTCATTTTGAAATTATAACACCTGATACTGGACTTATTCAAATACAATTTGTCCTATGATGAGAAGGTTCCATGGAACCCAGACTGAGAGCAATGAGAATGGTCCGAGGAGTGGACCTAGAGGTGACTAATGGGATGTGGTTGGATAAAGTGTTTCATTTTTCAACTGATGGTTTGGTGTTTGAGTTTTGCTGAAGTCCCTGGTGATTGCACATCCAAACACAATGAGAGTTCAGCATCAATGTGTTTGATAATGAGGAAAAACTGGAAAAGACATAATTCTGACTTTGACACTCACATTGCCTCCTTCTACTGTGGATCAGAACAGGGACATGCTCTCCTAGGGGCCACACAGGGCATGGGAGCCTGGTGTCCTTGCTGCCTGCCACATCACTGCCACCACCACCAGGCTGTGACCTCTGCAGGACCCTTTACTGCAGTGACCTATCTGCTCCCCCTTCAGAGGACAAAAGTGAGGAAGTAGAATAAGGATGAGAGGTGAGGCCACAGGGCCTGAAATACAGGGAATAAATCCCAGCTCCTCAGGAATGATGGGAAAGGGAGGGATGGGTGTCTGTTTAGGTCACTGCCACAACATGTTCCCAACTGTTCAACAGTCAGCTACAGTGGTCCACAGGCTCGACTGACAGTCACCAATCACTCTGTCACACATCCAGGTAGTCAAGCCAGCTGTTGTCACCCCTCTAGATCCCTGGTATGGGTGGGTTATGGCAGTTGCTGCCACTCCTGCATCCCTGATAGGACTCTTGCCCACAACTTTGGAACTATGTCATCTATGAAAAGCTTGTCCCACCACAGTGCCAACTGCTGATTCTACTAGACCATGATTCAGTCCCTGCTGGTGTCTTGGTTTCCCTGAGGACTCTGCTTGACCACTGCAACTGTTAAGGGCACTAAGGTCGTTTGCTAGACCACAAGTGGCATGGTAAGTGTCCAGTACAGCACCAAGCACAATGAATGCACATAGTAGGTGTTCTATAACTGTTTCATTAGCTGAATTAAGGAAGGAAATGCACCCGTTAAAGGCTCAGTTCACGGTTGCTGGTAGGTCAAAAATAAAAACTGAGTTTCGAGAAAAATAAATATTAAAGGCCTCATTGGAGACATTCATAATCTATCTGTAGAAAGCGAATAATCCAACTTAGAAACATAAAACACAGAGTGACAAAGAGTTAGCCTAAGTACAAAATGAAGAGATGGACAAAGGAGCTTTAGGTGTGACTGGCATTGTTAGGGAAATCTTCAGGAAGCAAGGACCCAACAGGTGGCCTGAGTCAACTGGAAGGCAGCCAAACCAGGGGTTATTATTGATCCTCTGGTGCTTCTGCCTCCAGGCACAATTGTCACAGCTCCAGGGATTCTCCCCGCCCCCCTCCGCCCCCAACTGGAAGCCCATCCCAGGGACCTGTGGGGCCACACTCACTCACGCGCCCAACCGCCCAACCGCCGCCCCTACCCAGCTTGAGAGCGCCCCCTGGCGGTAGGCCGGCCTGGGTGGGCGGGGCACCCGGCTCCCCTCAGCCCGCACCACAGGGACCAACTGTCAGTTGGTCACAGTCGCCCCGCGCGCCATCCCCACCATCAGTGGGTCCGAATGGCGCCTCCAATAAGCAACTCTCCTGCCGCCCTCAGGATGGCCCGGAGCCCGCGCCGCGTCCCGGGAAGCCGGAGGAGAGCAAAGTTCTGTGGGCGGCGGCCAACTTCGTGGAAAGGGCGGCCTCAGCGCGTCTGCTTTTGCACAGCTGCCTGCCACGGGCTGAGCGCAGGGTCAGGCCCGCGGACGCCACGCCAGGGGGAGCCCGGGCACCACTAGAGCGCTACCTGAGTGGCGCCGCTCTCCCGCCAGGTACTGCCTCAAGCTCCCTCAGCGGGAGCGGGCGCTGCGGAGGAGCAGGGCGGACAGTAGGCTCCCTGCCGGCGGGATCTGCACCTGCATCTGGGGCCTTGGGTCTGTAGGCAATGCAGTGGGTCGCGTGCACGCCATCCAGCCAAAGAGAGCACAAGACACAGCACCTATTTCCTAATAGCTGACATTCTGACTGGAGTGAGAGGAAATCTTAGAGAAGTTTTGATTTGTATTTCTCCAGTTGCTAGAGATGATGAACATTTTTTTCATATATTTGTTCATTGATTGTATATCCTCTTCTGAGAAGTGTCTGTTCAGGTCTTTGGCCCATTTTTTTATTGGATTATTTGGGTTTTTTTTGGAGTTTAGCTTTTTTAAAAATACTTTTTTTTCAGTTTTTTTTAAGTGGACACAATATCTTTATTTTGTTTTTGATGTGGTGCTGAGAATCGAACCCAGTGGCTCACGCATGCTAGGTGAGCATGCTACAACTTGAGGTACATCCCCAGCCCTGGAGTGTAGCTTTTTGAGTTCTTTACATACCCGAGAGATTAGTGCTCTGATGTGTGAGGAGTAAAAATTTGCTCCCAGGATGTAGGCTCTCTGTTCACCTCACAAATTGTTTCTTTTGCTGAGAAGAAACTTTTTAGTTTGAATTCATCCCATTTATTGATTCTTGATTTTAATTCTTACATTATAGGAGTCTAATTAAGGAAGTTGGGGCCTCATCTCACATGATGGAGATTAAGGCTTACTTTTTCTTCTATGAGATGCGGTGTCTCTGGTTTTATTCCTAGGTCCTTAATCCATTTCAAGTTGACTTTTGTGCATGGTGAGAGCTAGAGGTTTAATTTCATTTAGTTGCATATGGATTACCTGTTTTCCCAGCACAATTTGTTGAAGAGGCTATCTTTTCTCCAATGTATGTTTTTGGCAACTTTGTCTAATATAAGGTAATTAGAATTTCATGGGATAGCCTTTGTGTTCTTTTATTCTGTACCATTGTTCTACCAGTCTGTTTTGGTGCCAATACCATGCTGTTTTGTTACTATTGCTCTGTAACATAGTTTAAGGTCTAGTATAGTGATGCCACCTTCTTCACTCGTCCTGCTAAGGATTGCTTTAGCTATTCTGAGTCTTATATATTTCCAGATGAATTTCATGACTGCTTTTTCTATTTCTATGCAGAATGGCATTGGGATTTTGATTGGAATTGTATTAAATCTGTATAGTGCTTTTGGTAGTATGGTCATTTTGATAATATTAATTCTGCCTGTCCAAAAGCAAGGTAGAGCTTTCCATCTTCTAAGGTCTTCTTTGATTTCTTTCTTGAGGGTTCTGTAGTTTTCATTATATAGATCTTTCATCTCTTTTGTTAAGTTGATTCCCAAATATTTTTTAAGGCTATTGTAAATGAGATAGTTTTCCCCATTTCCCTTTCTGAGGATTTGTCACTGATATACAGAAAAGCATTTGATTTATGGGTGTTGATTTTATATCCTGCTATATTGCTGAATTCATTTACTGATTGTAGAATTTTCTAGTGGATTTTTTTTGGGTCTTCTAGGTATAGAATCATATCATAAGCAAATAATGCTAATTTTAGTTCTTCTTTCCCTATGTTTATCCCTTTAATTTCTTTCATCTAATTGCTTTGGCCAGTGTTTCAAGAACTATGTTAAGTGGAAATGGTGAAAGAGGGCATCCCTGTCTTTTTCCAGGTTTTAGAGAGAATGCCTTCAATTTTTCTCCATTTAGAATGATGTAGGCCTGGGGCTTAACATAAATAGCTTTTATGGTGATAAGGTATTTCTGTTATCCCTAATTTTTCTAGTGTTTTGAGCATGAAGGGGTGGTGTATTTTGTCAAATGCTTTTTGTGCATCTATCAAGGTGATCATATGATTCTTATCTTTAAGTTTATTGATGTGATGAATTAGATTTATTGATTTCTGTATGTTGACCCAACCTAGCATTTCTAGGATGAATCCCCATGAAATTTTGGTGCATGACTTTTTGTTATGTTTTTGTAATCGATTTGCCAGAATTTTATTGAGAATTTTTGCATCTATGTTCATTAGAGATGTTGGTCTGAAGTTTTCTTTTCTTTTTCTTTTTACTTTTTCTTTCTTTCTTTTTTTTTTTCTGATGTGTCTTTGCCTGGTTTTGGAATCAGGGTGATATTGGTCTCATAGAATGAGTTTGGAAGTGCTGCCTCTTCTTCTATTTTCTGAAATAAATTGAAGAATATTGGTGATAGTTCTTCTTTAAATGTCTTGTAGAACTCGGCGGTGTACCCATCCAGTCTGGGGTTTTTCTTGGATTGTAGACTTCTGATGTTCTCTTCTATCTTGAAATTGATCTGTTTAAATTGTGTATATCATCCTGATTCAATTTGGGCAAATCATACGACTCAAAAATTTGTCAATGCCTTTGATATTTTCTATTTTATTGGAGTACAAGTTTTCAAAATAATTTCTAATTTTCGTCTGTATTTCTGTAATGTCTGTTGTGATATTTCTTTTTCATGCTGTTTATTGGTAATTTAAGTTTATTCTCTCCTTCTCTTTGTTAGCATGGTTAGGGGTCTGTCAATTTTATTTATTTTTTCAAAGAATCAACTTTTTGTTCTGTCAATTTTTTCAATTGTTCCTTTTCTTTCAATTTCATTGATGTCAGCTCTGAGTTTAATTATTTCCTATCTTCTACTGCTTTGGGTGTAGATTTGTTCTTCTTTTTCTAGGGCTTTGAGATGTAATGTTAAGTCATTTATATGTTGGCTTTTTCTTCTTTTTTAAATATTTATTTTTGAGTTGGATATAATATTTTTCTTTTTATTTATTTTTGTGTGCTGAGGATAGAACCCAGGGCCTCGCACTCCTAGGCAAGTGCTCTACTACTGAGCCAAAACCCCAGCCCCCGCAGGAGGAGTGGTAACATGCTGCCATCAAATTCTACAGTGCATTTATTAAGTTTTAACCAATTGGTAAATTCACCATCCCATGTTGCAGGGCTTTAGGTAGAGAAGCCGAGGCTCTGCTTCTCATGCACTACTGATCCATGCCTTTACCTTTCTTTGTCCACCATAGATCATGTCCCAGCAGCAGCTCTATCTCTGGCTATTTTTCAACCACCTCCAACCACTCCAGCCCTGTGTCCATACACTGCTGCCTGAGAAATCTTCAGCCAGACCCATGTACTGACGCTTACTCTATGTTCTTTTAGAACATCCTGTGGATTCCGCTGAAGAGCTTCCAAATTAGAGGCATACATTCCAGAAACTCCAAGTGGAAGAGGCTTTGTTCTGATTGCACTGTCTTGTTGGAAGGCCTCCAATTGCACAGAACCCAGTCAGAGCCTGGCAACAGAAGTCAGAGCAAGAAGATGCTGTCCACACAGCATGGACTCAGAGGTAGGAGCAATGTCAGAGCCACTCTGTAGCCACCCTGTGTTTATGTCTCTGTTTTGTATGGTTGGATCCCGAAAAGCATCTTTGTTTTCAGAGTGAATTGGATGACCCACTAGACAGTCACACTGAAGGTAGGACACTATAGAAGCAGGTCTGTATAACAGCTGGAGGACACTGCTGCTTTTGAACCTGGGGATGGAGTCTGAGTGGAAGGATCTTTATATTTTTCATATCTTAATGACCTTGTGTCAAGAGATCTGATGCCATGACTTGGAGTGTGCTGTGTTTGTAACCACGTTTTCTAGCCTTACATGGAAAGTTGACCATTGTCAGGAGAAGAGCTCATTCTCTCCTTATCACCTAAACATCCTGTGACTTGATGTGACATAGTGAAGAAGAAATCTCATCATCAGACAGAAAGCCAGACAAAAACCAGGGTTTTTCTGTGCTCAGAGTGTCCTTCTGAGGTCACTCTCGCAATGACCTTAGGCCTCCCTCTTGGCCTCACCTCTTACAGGATCCACCCCTTCTCAATCCTGCCCCCTGAGGATCCCAACACATGGACCTAGGAAGACAACCACATCCAAACCTCAGAAGGGACTGCTGTGGTGGTCTCAAACATTCACTCCACCCCCAAATCAGCGTGACAGTGCTGTTCTCCTTGTTTGGGTCAGTTTGAGATTGGAAGTGGGACCTAGTTCTGAGGGTTGAGATGAAAGGGAAAGTCTGCTGGGGAAATCTCTGATAAAGGTATAGTCACAGGAGCTGAACCAAAAGTGAAATATGGCAGATTGAGAAAATCTTCACATCCAACCACAACTCCTTTAACATGCTAGGAAAAGGAATTTTGTTTTTCTTTCTTCTTTCTCTCTTCTTAAAAAAATTCATTTGTTTTTTTAGCTATACATGGCAGTAGAACCTATTTGATGTATTTGTACAATCACAGAATATATTGCATTTTAATCCCAGTCTTGTGGATGTACATGATGCTGAGATTCACTGTGGTATATTCACATATGTACAAGGAAAGTTATGTCAGATTCATTCCACTGTCTTTCCTATTCCTATCCCCTCTCCCTGCCTTTCATTCTCCTTTGTCTAATCCACTGAACTTTCATGGCCCACCCCCACCTACAACATTGTGTGTTAGCATCCACATGTTAGAATATTCAACCTCTGGTTTTTTGGGTTTGGCTTTTTTGAGTTAGTATGATAGTCTCCAGATCCATTCATTTACCAGCAAATGTTATAAAGTCATTCTTCTTTGTGCTGAGTAATATTCCATTGTGTATATATAACACATTTTCTTTATCCATTCATCTGTTGATGGATACCTAGGTTGGTTCCATAGCTTAGCTATTGTGAATTGAGCTTCTGTGAACATTGATGTGGTTATGTCACTGTAGTAGACTGATTTTATCCTGTGGATATACACTAAGGAGTGGGATAACTGGGTCAAATAGTGTTTCCATTCCTAGTTTTTAAAGAAATCTTCAATTGGTCCAGTGTAGTTGCATCAATTTGCAGTCCCATTTATTGTCACTTGTATTCATACACACACACACACACATATCTTGGAATTATATATATATATATATATATATAATATATATATATATTATATATATATATATAATTTAAAACATATCTGAAAATATTGATACATAAGTTTATCTGCTCCCAAATTTTAAAATGTATTTATCTTGTTTGTATCCACTCACTTCTAGAAATGTACCTGAGATGATGGGTGAGCTAAGATTTGCGTGAATCTGTTATGAGAAAGCAAGATGAGGTGGTACTCAGAGGCCTACACAGTTTGCCAAGAAAACTAGGAAAAATGAAACCATCTGATAAGCTGAGGAACCTTTTAGGTTATTGTGTAACCAATATGGTCCTAAATTTCCAAACAGAAGCTAAAAGAGTTCAGCTAAAAGTGCCTTAACCACATTCATATTAATGTGAAATTGCAAAAAACCCAGCAGTGTTATGAGCGAAATCACATAATGCAAGGAGGAAAGGCATAGGAAGTCACATCACACTGCATTTTAAATGTCCCCTCTCTTCTCTTGAATGCAGTAAGGAAAATATTTCACATTGGCCAAGAGAGATGTCTAGGAAGAGCTGAGAATCTTTTTAATGTAGTTTCTTGTTTATAAAAAGAAATGAAATGGAGTAATAATATAATCTTTACATAATAAAATCTCAGGGAATGCTATTTTTTGAATAATGCATCTCCTCATCTGTTTTTTAAATCTCTTTCATTAGAGTTAATCACACAAAAATCTTTGAGGCTGCTGCTGCTAATTTAAATCTAGAGATTGCAAGTTTAATTTTTATTGTTATTTTGTTTTTTGTTAGCCTTCTATGTGCCTATATTAGCAGCTATACAGTAGAGGAATGCAAGACTCATTGCAAAACAAGTTATTTGTGATTCACATGTATGAACAATATTTAGTAACATGCTAGTTATCATTAGTATCTTTCAATAGCACTAAGAATGAGGCACATTTAAATCTTGCTCACAGCCTTACAGCAAGGAGACCCATTTATATTCTGGACCTTAACTTCAGTTGTAGGAGAACTCTAACCAACATACTTAGGGACCTCCAATCAGGAAGGTGCCTCCTTGAATTTTCTAATTTTCCTTAAACAGAGTTGCCAAAAGAAGGGGCCTCTATGATATCCTTTCCTGCTGTTGAACATAAGTTGCAATGCAGAGGATATTTGGTGAGTTTGGTTGTCAACCTGAACATGCCCTAGTTATTGTGCCTTGTCTTAGTTTGACGTATCACTTTCTCTGCTGCTGCCTTCCCTTCAGGCTCTCTAGCCCATGATGACAAAGACACAGGCAACCCCTACTCTTCACAATGCCACATCACATCAACAACACTTAGCAGAATGCCTTGCACAGAGCAGCAACACACTAAACAGATCATACACATATGTATAAATGAAGAGGATTAAAAATTCCTAGTAAAAACACCAGGCTGTAAATCTTGTTGTCTGGTGTAGATCATCATGGCTTAATGATCTACTTCCAGATCCAAAGAAAAGGAATGTGAATGAAGCTATCTGAAAAGGGGCTATTAGGCAGCACATCAAGTCTTTTTTCTTTCAAGTCAGCTTTATTCCCTGGGCTTAGATTGAAACATTATTTATGATACTCCAAAACTCAACCAGAATCTACAGGATAATTGGAGCTTTAAACTATTTTTTCCTCTTCTTCAATCAGAAATTAGATTATTATTATTATCTGTCAAACATACTTCCTTCCTCCTACCCAAACATGCAAATTGTATGCAGAGTCTGAAGACAGTCAATCAAGGCAAGGGTTGTAGAGGGAGGTGGTATTGTTGGCAAGTTATATTATGAAGAATGAGAGGCACTGTGGGAAAGTTTTATGCCTATGGTTCTTAAAGAAGTATTCATTTTCAGTATGTCATTCACTAGTTAACTCTGATCAAAGAAAAATATATTCCCCCACAAATCCACCTGCTACTCTGACAGCCATTTGTTTAATATGACAACAGAACCACCTGTCTGAGTTTCCTGTTTTATATTTTGCATAATGTACATGATTTCTAGCATGTGCCATATGGCAATTTGGGATGGATGGCATTAGAGCAATCTGATTTCTATGTGTTGCTTTCTTTGTCCCCAGGGCATATTTTGCATTTATATCCTGCAAATAACAGGAGATATGTTTCAACTCCCCACATTTATTTTTCCCCAAACACATTCATAGACTCTTGTTCAGTGCTCCTTGTCAAGAACTTTGAAAATTCCCCTTTCACAGAGTAGGTGTGTGGGAATCATTGACAGAGCTATCAGAGTTCTTTGTTTTCAACTTGGGTCTTTGTTAAGTCAGAGGGGGAGGAAAAGAAAGCTCTTTGGGTTCGTTATGATTTAATCTCCTCACTCTCTTTAATGAAATAAATATAGCTGATGAGTGGGTTGGTCTTGGCATTCCTTCAATATGTGTAGAAGATACACTTGTACATACACACACACACACACACATAAATACACATTATAAAATGACAAAGGGAAGAGAAGGGAGGAGTACTTGCCAACCTATTCAATTCATAACTACTGAGACAATGCCAATCATAAACTAGGACGAGGACATAAGGTGAAAGCACAATGATTCAATGCATGACTTTGTATGAGTTATGATGTGTGTATCTTGTTCTTTGAGAGAGTAGGGGATGTGTCTTTTACATTTCTTCATTCAGAACACACCCTTGTAACTTATTAAACCTTACGGGGAGAGTACTTGGTAAATATGGTTGACTGATTCACTCTACATTGAGTCATCAAAAGAAGAGTGACATCCTATGCAAACATTTATACAGTGATGCCCACACATATTTCAACCAAGATCCTTTCACGTCCTAAAATGCTAACCAAGAAAGGTATGAAGGATTGGAATTTTATCCAAATATAATCATTAGGGTGGCATTAGAGGGTTATTTAAAAGAAGTAAAACAGATTTTGAAATGATGTTTAAAGAAAGTAATTAATTTGGGAGAGAATGAACAAGTCAACATTCATCAACTTAAGAAAAAGTTGAGTTTCACGTTAGTAAACTGTTAGAGAGTTCAGTTGGCTAGAACAATAATATTGGACTAGTCCTATTACAGATTTTATTTTATGAGATAAAATTTTAGTTAGCTTTACTTTAGAGAGAAACCTGCCACAGCCTTGAATCTGTGCTAATCTAACGATGCTTGCAGATCCAATGGTCCCATCCCTCTCAGGCAAACACCCTGTGATTCAGCACACTACCCAATTCTCATTGCTTAGGACTCAGGGGACAAAGTGAAATTCTGCTACCCACTTAAGTCCCAGGCTGCAACTCCAAAAACTAATCCACAGTTAGGATGTCATTTTAAAAGTGAGAAGAGCTGGGCACCTTATGTGTTCTGCAAATCATCAAGAAAATCTCCTCTCTTCCAACCCAAAGAAAGAAAGAAAATACTTGGAACTTAATTATGCTTACAACACAGCCCAGTAACTGAAGTGGTAATTCAAAGGAGCAGCTTTGCAATGACTATTCATCATTGCTCATCATGAAGGAACACCCTTAGCAAGGTCTATGAACACTGAGTGTGTTTATTAGGTCATTTACTGATGAAATGAGACTGTCATTGCATGAAATTATCTACTAGCATATAAGCCATGCAAAGCTATAAACATGGTACTTGTTGTGGTCATGCCAAAGAATGATTTTGGGGCTACCTGATCATGCCCTAGGTAACATATTTCAAAGGGGCTTAAACCCAGGGGACTACCTAGACAGTTTCAGCTAATATGGCTACCAACTGTAACAGGCATTTAAAGCTTTCTGAGATAATAATCACAAAGCCTAATCTTAGCCTTGGTCCTGGTGTGCTGTGTAAATCCAATAGACCGGTAGAGTGGTGGCATTTCTGTTCTGACAAAGGAATGATAAACATCCTAAAATGACTTTGACAGGATATAATTATATGAAGTATTTAAACAAACTCTGGAAAGTACACAGGCACACACTTACCACCCACCTGTATTTGGCATTACTAAGTACCCTCCTAAATGGCCAAAGACACCAGTTGTCCTTAGTTCTGTCCTTGTGGGGAGTGATGCCAGATTTTGGATGTATGGCGTTTTATTTTGGGGATGCATTGTACTAAAGCTGCGATTGTTTCCATGGGGAAATGTCCCAGAGTGATTCTTGCCGTGGCACTCGGCTCTCTCAGACACTCCCAAAGAAACCATGATTGAGCTCTGCACTTTGACTTTGATGTCCGACAAAGGGTTGAAGAGGGAGGACTGTGTCAGGAGTTCCTTGTCCAGCAGGTCCTGTAGACAGATGGGACCACTGTATGTTCGGCTCACTGTCAGGTCTGGTTGCATGGCAGAATTCAGGAGTAGGGAGTTACCTGGGTAAAAAATATATATATAGTGATCTGTCACTCAGAAACTATGACACCTCCATTACCCTTTTACAGCTGCCTTCTCTAACTGCAGGCCCACCCTGAGAAATCAGAGTGGCCACAACAGGTTGGTTCTTAGTGACCAACACCTTGAAACTCTGGCCCTCCTTCCAGTCCATTCTTTCAATGCTGCCAGACTAAATCCTTCACCTTCTGAGATCCTTACATGCTTGATTTGGAGAACAAATATTTCTGGCACTCTGGCAAGTAGCTCAGGTATTGTTGTTCATGGGATTTTAACTGGCAAAAAAGAGCTAAAAAAAATTAGATGTTTTGCAATCCAGTTCAGAGCAAAAATAACACCTGTTCATTTTAAATGGCAAGAGATGACACAGCTTGGTGACTAGGTAGTGCCATTTATAATGAAGCTGCTTGGTTTCAGCATATTTTTTGTGGATTTCTGGGCACTTTCTGGATCTGCAGGAGGACATGATGTGTCCTCAGAGCAAATGGTTCAGGGGACCTCATGAATCACTTTATGTCTCAGTAGCCAATTCACTTGAACATTGCATATGTCACCGAGAGGAAAACAATACTCCATATGGAAACAAAAAGCAACTCAGATTCTATGTGGGGAGCAGCTCAGAAGAGTCTCTTTTCTGTCTGAAAACAAATGAAAAAAAACAAAAAACAATCTTTACAATAGCATGAGAAATTGGACTTTGTCATCTGTTGGGAAGCACCAATTTTTCTAAGCCAAATATTAAAATGAAATGCTGTGATATATTTTTGTGATGAAGTAATCTCATTTATTAGTAAATAACAAAATAACCCTCAGTCCCAAACCTCCCACCCATATCAGTCCATCAATGTGACATCTCAAATTGAAACCCAAACCATATTAAACAATTTTCCTTTGGGGCCTGACAGAAATGTTTAAAGTATGGTATTTTTGAAAATGTTACCATTCTAGGCCATATTGTATGAGCCTCTATTGTTTTTCCATTTTCATAATCTGTAACAATGCCAGCAGGAAATCTATAACCCTGACTTTTGCCACCTCTTATTCAGATGCTCTAAGATTGCAAAATCACAGAGAAAATGTACAAATGGGATGAAATAATGCTGCAAGATCTAATGTCTCATTGTGGTGTATTTCTTCCAAGCTTGGAGCTACTGTGCCAAGACAAAGGCCAATCAAGTCTCTGTGTTTTGTAACAGAACCACATTGAGTTCTATAGCTTAGGAACCATGTTCTTGTTTATGGTCTTCAGGCAAGAAGTGGGAATGCAGAATGATACCATGTCTGCAAAGAGTTGGGAACTGATGTTTCCTTGGAGACTTCAAGAATTATATGCCCAAGTCTACCAAGCCCTCACCTATTGAAACTTAAGTTTTGGTTATTCTTGAAAGACTCTCTGAGCTCATGTGAAGCAATGAAATGAAAAGTATTTCCTAGAATTAGGTAGCACAGATGTGGAGAATGCTTGATAATAAAAGTACGTACAGGGCAGGGGATGTAGCTCAGTGACAGAGTGCTTGCCTAGCATGCATGAGGTCTTGGGTTCCATCCCCAGTCCTGGGGGGGGGAAAAGTATATACATATGACATAGTCCACAGTTGAAGAATGGGCACAGTTGAAGAAGGAAGTTGGGGTGGGCAGGGGTGAGTGATTGGCCCTGATCAGACTTCCATCTACTCTTTGAAAATATATTTTCAAGTTCTTAGTCCACAATAAGAATAACATTCTATTTCATGGGGCTGGGAACTGAAACCTGGGCCTTGTGCAAGGCAGGCAGGTGCTCTACCACTGAGCTGCACCCCAGGGCATTAACAGTCTCATTGTTTCCCTTTCTGCAGCACCAGATATATTGTTCAAGAACAGATATGCCTAAGACACTGCAGGTGAAAGCCACATAGTATGCATATGAGGTGTATCATCACGAGGAATATAGGGATAGTAGCAGCTACCAAAGGATTCTTTTCTACATCATTAGTTTCATGAGATCCTTGATCAAAAGTAAACAAGGTGGTCAGACAATTTGTCAAGGTAATGTATTCATTTAGAGAATGACAATACAAAATTCTCTTTCCTCCCCAAATGTGCACAGACTAGGCAAGGACATTTTCACTTGGTGGTCATGAAGCAGGATGGCAGCCTGTACTGAAAGTATCATCTTCCAGAACCATGGTCACTCCATTTATGAGCACTTGCCATCCATGCACCAAGGGATTATATGGGTTGCCTTTCCTATCCTCTACTATCCCCACTTCCCTCCCCTCCCATCTTCTCTCTCCAACCCATCTACTGTAATTCATTTCTCTTCCTTGTTTTCTTTTCAATTCCCCCTCACTTCCTCTTATATGTAATTTTGTATAACAATGAGGGTCTCCTTCCATTTCCATGCAATTTCCCTTTTCTCCCCCTTTCCCTGCCCCCTCTCATCCCTATTTAATGGTGGTCTTCTTCTCATGCACTTCCTCCCTGTTCTATTCTTTGTTGCCCTCCTTATATCAAAGAAGACATTTGGCATATACACCTGACTTGTTTAGTTCTTGATGTCAGATGGAGAGACACTTCTCTTTCACAGCAGTCGGCCACTGCAGGACTTGTGTGGTCCCCATATGGAACAAGTGTCCACCTTGAATCCTTTGGTACTTTGGGTAAGTTTTAGTTCCCTGATGGGCCAGTCCAGGTGGTGAGTTCAGTCCTATGGCAAAGGAGGTGGGGCCTGCAAATGAGAAGGAGTAGAAAAATCAGAGAAAGACACTTCCAGGAAAAAGAACATTGGTTCATATTATTCTCTGTTGGGAGCTTCCATCTTGCCCTCTGTCATAGCTAGCTGCTCAGGTATATTTATTCATAGTTCAAAGCTAGTTCAGGGCAAGTATCAACAAAATTCAACAAACCTTTGCCTAATTAAAAATGGTTAGCTAGTTAAAATCCTTCAAGGAAATGATGAGAGGGACAAAAACCAAGTTCATCATCTTATTAAACTCTTCTTTCTTTCAGACCTTTAAAAAATTGAATTTAATATTTTTCAGTAATTTGGGGGGGCATTGAACTTCACTGAACTTCCTTTAATGAAGGGACAGGGTTAATGCTGAAGATGAAATCAGAAATGGAAGGCACAGGGTTAGTGTTTAAGAGGAAATCAAATATTTTGAAATATCTGATGCCTAATGGAGCTCTGGTTTGAATAACATTCACAATAATAAATTTAAGTTTATCCTCAGAGAAGTCATAGTATTTGGAAACAGTGTTGATTTAGTTTTTTGCTAAGCACAAATAGGACTCAAATATCGCATTTTGAATATTATTACAGTTTGTTAGTTCCTTTTAAAATGTACTTTTCATACTAATTTTAAATAATCGGTAACAATATCTCTTCTTTGCATTTCTTGCTCTGTATTTATTCCATGATTAATTTCAACAAGTTATTTCATTGTCATGGTCCTACAAGACATTTGGCACACATGGTTACTGAATGGATGGTAGCATATTTTGAATGCCTAATTACAAACTCTGCATAAAGCAGTTTATAAGCCTCTTTTCAGCAAGTCCATGTTGTAAAGTTTGTTGAGTATACAGGTTAATCATTATGGATTTGGAATCAGATTTGTAATCACCTCTGCTCTTTCTTACCACTGAGTGTCTTTGGAAGAAAAGTAATGAAGCTTCCCTCCGTAAAGCTCATTTTATGAACATGTAAAATGGGACTCATAATGTCTAGTTCAGAGAATTGTGAAATTTACATGAAATGATGTGATGTTTTGCACAGAGTGTATGACACTATAAAGGTTCAATGTAATAGAAAAACTCAAAGCAAAATATTTTATGCTACAATTGGTATGCATTGCTCTTGAGAGAACAAATAACTGGACATTACCATTGGAAGAACAATCATTCCTACTTAAGTACTCTGATTGAAAATGAAAACTGTTGGAGAGTGGATGTAAAAGAGCAGCGTCCTTATTCCCTTGGTGCTGCAGTGCTCTACTTTCAACCTGTGATGGGCTGAGTTCTCTGATGCTTGGTACTTACCCTGAATACTGATCCTCTTCAAGGACAACTGCTATATTTGATAACAAACACCCCACCTGAGGATCAGAAGGCCAAACCCAATGTGACTACTCATGTCCCACATGTTAGAAAGGTCTTCCTCCAATTGAAATTAAATGGAATGTTTTTGAGAAATAGAAAGCTGCTCTACTCCAGGTTCTTCAATGTAGAGAATGTGAAGCAAAGCAAAGCATAGTGTACAGAGTCATGGAAACGGGCACCTCAGGGTTCTCATTAGAGCACGCATCATGGAACAGTTTCATGGTCAAAGTCATAGTGCTATCAAACTCTTGACAACTTACATAACTTCATTGCTGCCCTGTTTCTGGACTGGTCACATTTCCTCCTGTAAAGCCCAATTCTACTTTCATTCATTCTTACATTAGTTCGAATCCACAGTTATTTATTATTTATACTAAATTTAGATGTTTTTTATTCTGTAGGATTTTTAAACTTTAGAAATGTCATAAGACTCTTAAGAGAATCCCGATATGGCCTTTCTTATTGATCTAACAAATCTTGTTGACCAATTTTGTTGAGCAAACAGCTTTTTAAGATTTTAACACATCATTAATGAGAGAGAGAGATCTATATTATAATAGTTGAAATATTCATAGACACATGTGAAATATTGAAGTCAGTATATTTGCAAATGAATGCAAAATTTTCTTCCTAGTCGGGGAGGGAAGAAGACTGAAATTGCCTGGACAAACTTTATTTCCTGCCTCTCCATGACAGTTATTTGGAATGTCTAGGAGGAGTCACAGACTTTTCACATTTTGCCACAAAACATAAAATAGAATTTGAAGAGATAAATTTCTTTTCCCTCACACTTTGAAATGGAAGAGAAAGACATTACCATAAAAATAAACATAACTTTGACAGATTTTATTATAGCAATCTAAAAATATTATTTCCTTATATATTTAGATCAAAATCATAGGGAAGCACCCAAATATATAGTAGTAAATAAACTAAAATGAAATTTACAATCCACAATTAATTCCTAAGTACTGATTTGACAGATGAACTGATGAAATCTTATTAATCTGTTTTTTATTCAGTTTAGTAGTATTATCTTAAGTTTATTGAGCAGTTATTCTTGTTTTCAGACTGGAATTAAAGAGATGAAGCTAATAAGATGTAAGATCTATGAATTAGTTTATAAAACACACCCATATTTATTAAAAGTGAAGAATGTTAACTTTTCTCATTTGCAAGTTCTGCTTTAGTTCCCCAGATATAAAAAAAAAATCATAAAGGGAATAAATGACTCATGGCGAAAACATCTAATAAAAATTGTGATCATTCTTTCAAGAATTCTTTTTCCTGACACATGAATTTTTCATGTGGTAGTACTCTTTTTGTGCACTTTACAGTGGAATGGAATTTGAGCATGATCATTCTTTCAAGAATTCTTTTTCCTGACACATGAATTTTTCATGTGGTAGTACTCTTTTTGTGCACTTTACAGTGGAATGGAATTTGAGCATGAGTATCTTTTCTTCTATTCCGCAGTGACCAGTAGTCTCTTCAGAAGACAATGAATGATATCGAGGGTCTCACTGAGACAATAAAACTACCGTTCCTCCTTTGGTTGAAGCTAATGCAAAAAATAAACAGTGTGGACCAGTTCTCACGCCAGTGTGTCTGATTTTCTTTTCCCCTTCCTCCACTTGGGTGGTCTCCATATGGAACACCTCTCCACCTTGAATGCTTTGTTTCTTTGGGGAAGTTTGAGTTTCCTGATGGGCCAGTCCAGGTGGTGAGTTCAGTTTTATGGCCAAGGAGGTGGGGCCTGCACATGGGAAGGAGTAGAAAAATCAGAGTAAGAAAGACACTTCCAGGGAAAAGAACATTGGTTCATAGTATTCTCTACTGGGTGCTTCCATCTTGCCCTCTGTTGGAGCCAGCTGCTCAGATATACTTATTCATAGTTCAAAGCTAGTTGAGGGCAAGTATCAACAAATATTCAACAAGCCTTAGCCTAATTCACCAATGGTTAGCTGAGTCAAGAACCTCATTCCCTTGGTGCTGCAGTGCTCTGCTTTCAACCTGTGATGGGCTGAGTTCTCTGCTGCTTGGTACTGACCCTGAATACTGATCCTCCCCACAAGGTCAACTGCTATATTTGATGATAAATACGCCACCTAAGGATCACAAGGCCAGGCCCAATGTGACTACTCATGTCCCACATGTTAGAAAGGTCTTCCTTTAATTGAGATTAAATTTAATCTTTTTGAGAAAATAGAAAGCTGCTTTACTCCAGCTTTTTCAATATAGAGAATGTGAAGCAAAGCAAAGCATAGTGTACAGAGTCATGGAAACGGGCACCTCAGGGTTCTCATGAGGACACACGTCATGGAACAGTTTTATGATCAACATCATGGTGCTATCAAACTCTTGACAACTTACGTAACTTCATTGCTGCCCTGTTTCTGGCCTGCTCACATTTCCTCCTGTAAAGCCCAATTCTGTTTTTCTATGTAAACGCAATCTGCAGTCATTGTTACATCAGTTCCAATCCATTGTTATTTACTCTTTATAGTAATTTTAGATATTTTTTACTCTGCAGGATTTTCAAACTTTAGAAATACTGTTAAGAGAATTCCATATGGGAATTCTTTCCTAATTGATCTAATCAATCTTGTTGAACTAATCTTGTTGAGCAAACAGCTTTTACAGATTTTTAACACATCATTAATGAGGGAGACAGGTCTATATTATAATAGTTGAAAGATTCATCTATACATGTGAAATATTGAAGTGTGTTTGCAAATGAATGCCAAACTTTTCTTCCTAGTGGGGGAGGGAAGACCACTGAAACTGCCTGGACAAACTTTATTTCCTGTCTCTCCATGAGAGTTCTTTGGAATGTCTAGGAGGAGTCACAGACTTTTCACATTTTGCCACATGTACTTTATCTTGCCTCTTTCCCTAATTCAACCTTTCTGAACAGTTTGAGAAGAGTATTTGTGTCTCCTACCCCTGTGCACTTAATGCCTTTATGTGCTGTGAATTGTCCAGGACAGCACATTCTCTCCCATAACCCTGGAAAATTCCTACATTCAGGAAACTAACATTGACACAATACTTTCCTCTAGTCTATAGCCCAATTTCTTAGTTGTCCTGTTGTCATCCTCCATGCTTGATTTAAGTCCAGGCTCCCACAGTTCATACACTTATCACATCTCTTTAGTCTCCTTTATAGTTTCAGAAAATTTTCAAGTTTGCCTACTTCTGAAACTTAGAGACAAACACTGTGGTATTTCTGTGTATGTGTGTGTGTGAGTGTGTGTGTGTGTGCGCGTACACATATGCACTGCTTCATTGGTGATTATGTCTTCAGCTATTATGTGAAAAGCCAACAAATCGCAAATATGTGGCACCAGGCCTACAATATACAAATAGCTGTCAACGTGTCTGCCCTGCTTACCAAATTGAGTCAGTCTAAGAACTTGGCAGGCAGGAGGTGACTAGAACTTGACAGCCTTCGAAGGAGGGGTTGTATCCATGGGCTCTTCACTGGTAGCCTGAGAGGTTGGTGGTGCTGATGCCCTCTGTGCCAGAGTGGAGGCCGGTGAGTGGTCCTGCACTGGCAGCGTGGTAAGCGTGGGGGCATTCGGAAGAGAGGCTCTTTGCTGTTCAGCAGGGTTCCTAGAAGCAGGCTGAGGGGTGGGTGGTGGGACAATGGAATGGGCCAGATTGGGGTTGGGTTGGGAGAACTGAACGGTTGGGGGGCTGGGGAGGACTGGTCCCTTTGCTGGCTGCCTGTGCTGCCTATGGCCATGGACATTGCTGTCACTGGATGTAGGAGAAGACAAAATGACCGCCATGGAAGGGGGAGTGGTGTCCATGGCCATGTCCTCAGGCAGCACAGCGGGATTTTGGGAAAGGTGAGCCGATGACATGGCTATTTGGGTGGGAGGGACACTCCTAGTGGAGTGCCGGCGCTGGGTATTGGAGTTTGGGGTGGAAGGGACAGGAGTGGGTCTTGGGAAGGAATGAGGAGGAGGAGGAAGAGGAGCAGCAGGGCTGGGGAGGACTGGTACCTTTGCTGGCTGCCTGTGCTGCCTATGGCCATGGACATTGCTGTCACTGGATGCAGGAGAGGACAAAATGACGGCCATGGAAGGGGGAGTGGTGTCCATGGCCGTGTCCTCAGGCAGCACAGCGGGATTTTGGGAAAGGTGAGTCGATGACATGGCTCTTAGGGTGGGAGGGACACTCCTAGTGGAGTGCTGGCCCTGGGTATTGGGGTTTGGGGTGGAAGGGACAGGAGTGGGTCTTGGGAAGGAATGAGGAGAAGGAGGAAGAGGAGCAGCAGGGCTGTGGAGGACTGGTCCCTTTGTTGGCTGCCTGTGCTGCCTATGGCCATGGACATTGCTGTCATTGGATGCAGGAGAGGACAAAATGACCGCCATGGAAGGGGGAGTGGTGTCCAAGGCCATGTCCTCAGGCAGCACAGCGGGATTCTGGGGAAGGTGAGCCGATGTAATGGCTATTAGGGTGGGAGGGACACTCCTAGTGGAGTGCTGGCCCTGGGTATTGGGGTTTGGGGTGGAAGGGACAGGAGTGGGTCTTGGGAAGGAATGAGGAGGAGGAGGAAGAGGAGCAGCAGGAGGAGCAGCCAAAGGAGAGGGAACACTAGGAGGAGGAGCAGGAAGGGGAGGAGGAGGAGGAGGAATAGGAGCAGAAGGAAGTGGAAATGGAGAAGGGGGAGAGGGAAAAGGAGGAGGAGGAGGAGGAGGAGGAGAAGGAGGAGGAAAAGGAGAAGGAGAAGGGGAATGAGGAGGAAGAGAGGGAGTAGGACAAGGAGAAGGAGGAGGGGGAGGAGGAGGGGGGGAGGAGGAGCAGGAGAAAAAAGTGAAGGAAGAGGAGAAGGAAATGGAAGAGGAGGAGGAGGAGGACAAGGAGAAGGAGGGGGAGGGGGAGGAAGAGGAAAAGGAGAAGGAGGAGGAGGAGGAGGATCTATGCACATGGGGGTTGGGGATTCCATTCTGGAAGAGGTAGGATTGGAGGGGAAAGGGACCTGGGTAGGAGGTGTGGGAAGGTGAAACACATTAGGGGTAATTCCAACATGGGGACTGGGGCTGAAGGGAGAAGGAGGTTTCCTGGGAAGAGGCAGTGGAATATTAGATGAGGGGGAAGGTGGAGGGATGGGTAGGTTCAGGGGCTCAGCAGGCTCCAATTCCATTGAGATGGGGGAGGGGTCAGTGGGTGGGGGGAGGGGGCCTGCATTCCAGGTAGGGCCTGCAGGTGGGGAGGATGAATGGACAGTGGTGGTGCAGTCCTCCAGAGCCTCTCTTCCGCCCTGGGCGACCTGTGTCTCAGGCTTCACGTGGTTACTTCTGGCACTCTGAACCCACCTCAGGGTGCCTTTTGAACATAAAAGTGGCCGCTTTGCAGGTGGGGGCAGCCCATCCTGATGCCAGGCAATCAGTGATGGCAGGGCCACTGTCATGAGCAGCTTTCTTTTATGCGGCCTCCTGGAAGCAGCAGTTAGTGAGGGCCAACCCTGGGATAGAACACAGGTGGGCTTCAGGCCCTGCTCTCCCTGGATGGATGGGGAGGCAGACAGGCAGATCCACTTCTTGGGTGACACGGGGGGCCTCTCGAGAACACTATTTCCCTCTGGGGGCCTAGAACTGGCCTCCAGGGCACTGAGGTCTCCCCGAGTGACCTCCTCCGTCTTCTTCTCCTCCTCGTCCTTCTCCTCCTCCTTCAGCTCCTCCTCCTCCTCCTCCTCCTCCTCCTTCTCCTCCTCCTCCTCCTCCTTCTCCTCTTCCTCCTCGTCCTTCTCCTTCTCCAGCTTCTCTTCTTTCTCCTCCAGCTTCTCCTCGTCCCCCTCCTCCTCCTTCTCCTCCTCCTCCTCCTGCTCCTCCTCCTGATGGATCTTGCTGTTTTCTGGATGTTCCTGGGCCCTGAGCTCAGCTTCTTTAGCTGCACCAAGAGGGCAGCGAGCAGCTGTCATGGGCCCCTCAGCTTGATGGATGAGCTGAGGAACTGGAGGCAGGAGGAGTGGCCAGCGCCCAGGAGGGGGGATCCTTACTGCTGTCCAGGGGCCGAACATCCGGGAGTTGTTCCTCGATAGCACCGGCTTTTTGGGGAACAGCCCCCAGGACGCGGGCAGCAGGATCCCCCGACAGAGGAGCAGGCCTCTGTCCCTGCCAGCAGCAGGAGGCCCCCGAGGTCGGGGATCCTGGAGGAAGCGCCTGCTGGCAGGGCTGGGGGGAGCGGTAGGTGCAGCGGGGTGGTCCCTGTGAGGAGAGGGAGCCTCCCGGGCGAGGCGTAGGGGAGTTTGACGGGCCACCAGGGCCCTGCAGCGCAGCCTGCGACCGCGCTTGGTGAGAAGACTGCCCATGGAGGGCACGGGGCTCGTCACTAGGCAGAAGTCCACACTAGTCCGACGCTGGTCAGCACAGAGCAGCTTGGCTGAGAAGCCAGCTCCTCCTTGGACCAAAGGCTGAACTGGAGTTTAGCCTTTGTGACGTGTGGATGGAACCTGTGACGCAGAAAGGACTTGGGCCAAGGCGGTTGGTCAAAGGGAGGCTCCAGGGTGAAGAGACCCCCACCCCCACTTGGACTGAGCTCAGGCTCCTCCTGACTCTGCGCTGCTTCTTCTCCCACACCCACCGCACAGTTATTCTCACCCTCCAGAGGGTCATTCTGAGGCTGCTTTCCTCTGGGTTACTTAGGCAGTCATTCCACTTGGCTCCAAAAATCTCTCCACGGTTCTACTGGACATGACTGTACCCATCCAGAGTCGATTAGTTTTATATGACAGTAGATGGTATTTGGATACATCATACATAAATGGAGTATAACTTCTCATTCTTCCAGCTGTACGTGTTGTAGAATTACACTGGTCATGTAATCATATATGCACATAAGCTCATAATGTCTGATTCATTCTACTATCCCTCCTACTCCCATGCCACCTCCCTTCCCTTTGTCTAATCCAAAGCCCTTCTATTCTTCCTTAGGCACCCTCCCCCGTTTTTGTGAATTAGCATCCACAAATCAGAGAAAACATTCAGCCTCTGGTTCTTTGGGATTAGCTTATTTTGCCAATGTCATAACTTTGTTCTTTTTTATGTCTGAGTAATAGTCCATTGTGTATATATACCACATTTTCTTTTCCATTTCATCTGCTAAAGAGCACCTAGGTTTCTTCCATAGTTTAGCTATTGTGAGTTGAGCTGCTATAAACATTAATGTGGCTGTGTCACATTAAGTCATTCAGGCATAACTCAAGGAGTGGGATAGGTGTGTTTCATTTTGCAATTGATGGTTTTGTGTTTGCTGTTCTCTCCTGGTCACTCCATATGCAAACATAAAGCAAGTCCAACATCCTTGTGTTTTCTAATTAAGAAACAGTGGGAAAAGTGGGAAAGGCACAATTGTGACTTTGACACTCACAGTGGCTGCTTCCACTGTGGACCAGTGTAGGGACATGCTCTTCTAGGTGCCCCATGGTGCATGGTAGTCTGCTGTCCCTGCTGCCTATTGCATCACTGTGACCACACCCAGCTGTGACCTCTGCTGGACCCTGCACTGCAAAGACCCATATTGCTGAGAGCCATAGCTGAGTGGGAATGATGAGTGGCACTTTTGCCAGTAGGGAGTGGTTGAGAGGTGATTCCAGCAAGCCATTGAGATGATAATGTTTATGTTAAGCTGTGTATTCAATTGTATATTAGACCCCTGCTGTCTGCCTTGGCCTGGTACTTTGGAGTTCTAAGCCTGCTAGTTTGGAGGTCTTGCTGGGATTCCCAGAGAGTTCCCATTGGTTGGGGAAGTGTGGGAGGAGGGATTTCCAGAGGAGGGTTTTCTGGTTGGGGTGGTGTGTCCCAGGAGAAGGCTGTGTGCTTGGCATTCTTGGGAGTGTGTAGAATAAAAGAGTTCCTGTTTTGAACCTACAATGCTGTGTGGCAGCTTGGTTATTCTGTGCCTAGCCAGACTGCGACACAACCTGAGAAGCCGCAGGAACATATTGACACAGTCCAAAGTCCTGCCGCCAATACCCCTCAGCAAGCTCAAGGAGAACAAGGAGGCCCCTGTGGGTGCCAACAAGAGCCAGGATTCCCTTCTGAAGCTCAAGTAAGAGGAGCCTGAGTATGTCATCCCCACCTTTGGCTTTGACTCTGAACCAGAGCTGAGTGAGGAGCACACAGAGGACAGAGGCTCAGGAGACCATAAGCCTGCCCAGCCCCATAGACCCTCACATGCCTCCTCCCTGCAGTGGCCCGCTTCAAGGTGGGTGAGCCTTCAGAAAACTTGGCCCTAGAAGAGGAGACCAGGGATGAGAATGAGGGCTTCTGGCCATATGGAGAGGACACCCTGTCGACCAGAGGCTCCTCTGGGGACAGTGACTCCACAGGGGGCTCCTCATTGTTCCTTGCCAAGAAAAACTCCCCCAAGTGAGGCTTCCCCAAGTCATCATCACTCCTAAAGCTCAAGACAGAAAAGAATGCCAGGCCAAACCGGAGAAGAACCACTCCTTGGCCTCCTTTTCTTCATCCATCACCATCAACACCACCTGCTCCTCATCCTCCTCCTCTTCCTCCTTTTCAAAGAACAGTGGTGGTCTGAAGCCATGCTTTGCCTAGGATGCAGGCATTCGTGGCACTCCCAATGTCAGGGCCAGGGGAAGGACACTGATATGAGGGCTGGGATCACCTCCTGTGTCCAGGCCAAGCCATCTGTCCAGCCTAAGCCCTTCCTGAACTTGCAGAGTCACAGAGTCAAGAGAAGATGGACATCAGCACTTTAGGATGCCAACTGAGACCCACAGGCCAGCTCCAGGAGGAAGGGCCCTAAGGACCCTAGGAATGAGGATTCAGAGCTTACCCCACACATAGCCTCTGAAGGGCCCAATGAAGGGGGACCAGGAGAGGCTCAGCCGACATCATTATCCTCCCAGCCACTGCTCTCCCATGTATCCCTAAGAAGGAGTAGGAAGGGCCAGCCACCTCCTATGTAACATGTAGCACCTCCCAGAAGATCCAGGACTCAGAGATCAGTTTCCCTGCTGGAGTGGAGGTGCAGGTGCTGGAAAATCAGGAGAGTGGCTAGTGGTATGTGAGGTTTGGGGAGCTAGAGGGCTGGGCCCCTTCCCACTACTTGGTACATGATGAGAATGAGCAGCCTAACACCCCTGGAAAAGAGCAGGATGTGTTAAAGAGCAGGCAGAATGAGGCAAGTCAGACAGCCTGGAGAAGATCGAGAGATGGGTGTAGGTGCTCAACACCGTCAACCAGAGGGGAAGGACAATATTAAACCCTACAGATGCGGGACCTGAAAGATGGCCCACCTTCCAGCTATTGCCTGGAAGGTAGGATACATTGAATAGGGAAGGGAATGACCTGGAATCCAGACATGAGAAAGCTGGGACCTATGGTGCACCATGGTTTCTTCATTGATGGACTACATGTCATTTGGGACAGGCCATCTTGGAAACCCCAATTGTGCCTTTGCTACAAATCTGGAAGAGATGTGGTCATAGGGGGGCCTCCAGCATCCTGCTCGTTTGGCTGTTTTGGTGGCTACCATGTTGTCACCAGAGGTAGCCCTTATATTGTCCTTATCCATGTTTGCGGATCATGTTCTTTCTCAGGAATTGCCACCATCCACCATGGCTGGGTGCATATGAAGACCCCACAGTCCCTGGGACTTGGAGTTGTCTCATGAGCTCACATCTCTCCCTGGGCCAGGCCACTGTCTGTGCCTGGGAGTTAAAGAAAACACAGTTCCCAGGTGCCAGCAAGAACTACCTTCTTAGCTGTTATTGCCCTGGCCTTGAGAAGAGAGTTTGCTCTCCTTGGGGTACTGCATGGAAAATACAATTCTCCAGTTTAGAAGGTAGGGGAAACCATCATGCTCTGGATCATCATCACAGACTATTTGGGATATTTCTGAGTAAGCAGTTCCTTTGCATGTTTCAGGAAGGGTTTGTTGGTTTGGATTTACAATTCAGGTTTTTGGTTTGGGTTTTATTTTAGGGGTTGCTTGGGCTCCCTGGGGGGTCAGCCTCACATGGGAACAGAAGGAGTGTTGGGTGAGCTTTTCTGTTGTTCTCTGTGGAGGGGTGTTTTGTTTTGTATTTGGCTTCCCATTCTCCCCCTCCATGAGCATGTCATTTTGTTTGGTTTCCACTGTGTGGACTTTGCCCTCATGACACTTGACAAAAGGGATTTGGGGTTGAGTAAGCCCATGTCCCAGTCTTGGCAAAACAGAGAAACTGTTCTTCTGGTTCCTGCCCAACCTTGGTAGGGCAAAAACCCTCCCGGGAGGGAAGAGGTTGTTGTTAGGAGCCAGACCTTAGGAGGTAAGGCAGCATGCAGGCTGCTGGGTGGTTGCCATTTTGTGTATGTTCTCCCATGGGGCAGGGCTGAAAGCCTTACAGAGAACTGTGGAGAAGTAGCCATGGCCTCCACCCTGGGTGGAGGGGACCCCAGCTGGGCCTCCTGGAGCAGATACCACCAGCCACTCCTCTGGACTACTAACAATGCCATGGTTGCTCGCAAAGAAGGAGGACCCCTGTGCTTGGAACCAGTCTGGCCTTCCCGGAGGCAGTGTCCCAGTAAAGGGAGAAGCAAGAGAGTGACATTTCCTGCAGGTCTTCTGTCAATTTTGGGTTGTTTTTCCATTGTTGATATCTCAGAGAAACTCTCCAGAAAGAAGCCCAGCCAGCTTCTCCAAGGACTCACCCTATGTTGGGAGTAGATTTCTGCATATGCCTTTGATTTCAGACAGATGAGGCTTTACAGCCACTGAATAAGCTGCCAGAATCACAAGACCAAGGGCTGTCATTTCCTAAATTGGAGGGAGGCCCTGCCCTCACCTGCTCCTCCCTAGCAGGCCTTCACCCTCTCACCTGACCCTCCAGGATCCCAGAAGCCTTTCCTGGGATCCCAGCACCCTTGTCCCTCACCACACCCTGATCCCGGCAGCTGTAGCAAACCTTTGTCAGAGGTCCATGGTGAGATTGTTTTGTTTCCTTTTTTTTGTTTGTGAGTGTGTTTAAAATCAAAATTAGATATTTTCTTCTGCTGGATAGTATTAAATAGAGCAGGATGTTAAGTTAATCTGCCAGATTGCAGTACTAATGGTAGTGGATTAGTGTCTTCATGTTAATATTATTTTTACTTTTTTGAACAATAATGATAAAGAAGTGGTTCATTATTTTTTAATTAATGCACTTTAAGGTGGAATGGAAAGAAACCCAGAGAGCAAAGTTCATTACTTAAAGATGCAGTATATACATTTATTATTTTTATTAAATTTTTAATAATTAATAAATATTCTTATTTTATTAAATTTTAATATTTTTATTAAAATTTTAATATTTATTAAAATAAAAAAGTAATTTATGGTTATTAAAAAAATTATTTGTTGCTACTCAGTTCTAGATACTAGTAGAGCTAAATTCCAATTGATATATGAAAATAGGGCCCTGTATAATAACTTTGATCTGCAGTCTGGTATCAGTAATCATAAGGTCTATAAACCACTGCACTGAAGTTTAGTAATTCCTATTTATTCCATGCTGGCCATTATACAAAGTGCTTAATTCCATTTATCTTATTTATTTTTATAACAACTATGTGTTACGAAGTAGGTATTATTAATCCTATAGCCTAACAGGCTGATTTAGTTTAATAATGTGCTCCAAATTGTACTCCCAATGAATTGTTCAGTCAGAATTTGAACCCAGCTAGCTTCCATTTATTTTACTGTCACAAGATCTAGGGCTCATAATGAGGAATATTAAAAAAGATAAATTAAAATTTTTAATTTTGACTGCTTATTATATGCCAGGTATTTCTAAGCCCATTCCTTAGTAGATCATCAACACCACATGACAATATAGATCCATATAGGAGTCTGTCTTGACAGAGGAAGGCAGGTAGGTCTAGAGCAATGGACTTGCCCAGGGTAGAACTCGAGCAGGAGCTGAACAAGCACCCAGGCAGCTGATTGCAGAGCCTGCACTCTTCATGGTGTTAGAAGTTCTGCAGGACTGTATAAATGCTCTGGTGGTTACCATCCAACCACCATGGCTCAGCTCCCTTCTATCAATGTGGAAAAGGGACCAGGACAGCAAATCACAGGAGCACTGCATGGGAAACAAGGAAGAGAGATCAGCAGCCCCAGGTGAAGAAGGAGGTCAGATGAGATGATGAACCTGCAAGTGATGCTGGTGTGCACCTATCTGCAAACCACTGCCCAAGGATGTTGGAGAAGGACCAGGTGGCAGGGAAGAGGATTGTGGGCTGTGAACATGGCTAGTGGCAAAACTGTCAGACAAGTATCAAGGTGCACTGTTCCACTATCCCAAGATATACAGTACACAATAAGAAATGTTGATATTAACAAGGTAATGATAAAGTGCACTGAGAATTTATTAGGTCAGATACTATCCTAAGCACTTTTCATCTCACTCAACAAACTCCAACAAACTTTGTTGATCTACAAGGTTATGCATGTACGAAATCAAAATTGGATATTTAATTAAATGCCATTCAAGTTTGGTTTGTAAAAGTAATTGGCACACACCAGGTACAGTGACAAACATTTGTAATCCCAGTGAAGTAGGGGAATCTCAAGTTCAAGGGCAGCATGGGCAATTTAGGGAGAACTCAAAATAAAAAGGTTTGGGGATGTAGGTCTGTGGTAAATCACCCCTGGGTTCAGTTCATAGTACAGAAAGAAAGAAAGAGAGAGAGGGCGGGGGGCACTTGTCTCTTTTGTCAGGAAACATTAAGTTCTTGCCCTTGAACCAAAGTCCTCTTGAAAAAAAGAATTCAATACATCTCTAGATCTTGCTCAGTTTCAAATTCTTGAACTGCTTTCTGAGTGCAGAAAATATTGTGGCCCAAACAGGCCATGATGTTCTCTAAGCCTCTTGAGCTCATTATGCACATCACTACATTTTGTGTTTTGGAACTTATAAAGACAGTGTGATGATTTAAAGTTCCATTGATTTTTCATTCCCATAATGAGAAACCAGTCTCTTTTAGTTCATCTTCAACAAAATACAGTTGTCAAACTGATAGAATTAGCCAGAAGCTACTTCATTTTCTAGACTGGAGCTAAGTGCTTAAGTATAGATATAGTATTTCTAACCACAATTGTTAAAATAAAATCTTTACCATATAAATTATATGGTTGTAAAAAAAAAGCTTGACTTAAAAAAAAGTTGTCCTCTATTAAGCATAGCTTTTGTTTTCCAAATGACAATTGACAGCTTCATTTTCTAATATTTTTCCATATCAGCCAAAGGTTTCCAACTATATTTACATATTCTTGTACTAAGATTTTTGTTTTTGCCAGTTTTTACCAGTGACCATCATCAGGATGCACTTAAAGTTCTTTCTGAATATTATTTTTAGTTGCATTTCATTATTTAGCTTTTTAAATATGTCCATAGTCTTTCAGGACATGAGTTTCAACAAGACAATTATACATTTCCAATAAAATTCAATGCTGAAAATTTGAACATTTTATGTAATGGTGAACAAAATTCAGAATGATGTTGAAGATTAAAAAAAATCAAAGTAACAGAGCAACAGAGCAGAAATATTTGCAGAGTGATGAACTATTACTGGTTTTAACACAAGTAACATGACTTCTTTAAACCTCACAAATCAAAGACCAGATTAATTGTATTTCTTTTATTGTAAAAAGGATGATTTAGAAAACTTCTAACTTCTAAAAATTTGGTACAATACAGTTTTTATTTTTTTAACAGATAAAGTTTGTTTATAGTCCAAGGAGTATTTATGTTATCACCAAGGCCACTATATACAAACACAAGAGGGGAGCTTTATTTCTTGGTCTATTCCTCCTTGGACAGAGTCTGTATGATGTCCACCTCCTTGGCCTGGAGCACTCCTCCTAGCACTTATGTGCTTCCTTGTTCTTATACCTGCAGGTCTCAGCCTGGTCAGCCAGAAGCTTCTTGTCAGCCTTATCTGCCTTCAGCTTGTGGATATCCTCCATGAGGATCCACTTGTTTTTGTACACATTGCCCTTTACCTTCAGGTAGAGGCTGTGATATATGTGGTCGTCAATGTTAGATTCACGGTATCTCTGAGCAGCCTACACAGAATCTGCATCCTCTGCATGAAGGTGACCTTCTCCTGCATTGGAGCATTAGCTGTACTCTTCTGCTTAACTATGCCCACATGTCTGTGCCTCTGGGGAGCCAAGGTATTTTTCTGACATGCAGCCCCATAATGGATAGTCACTGTTTTGTGGATGATCAGCCATTTTTGATCAGCTTCCAGATCTGATCCAGATCTGATAGTTGGCCTTGGACATTACATTGGTCTCACTGGGATCCAACCAGATCTTCTTTTAGCCACAGCAGAGGACACTAGAGGCAAGCCTCTTCTGAAGCCTCAGCTTCCTTCTGGCTGCAGCTGTAGCTGTGAAAGGAAAGAGCCCAATATAGTTTGAAGCTTTTTATAATATGTATAAGATTTAAACATTAAATACTTGTAACATATTACATGAATATAACATACCAATATATTCACACAATCATCTTCATTTGTTAACAGTTCACACACACACATATATATTTAATAAAGGTAACACAAAACTCACAGGCTATATCTGGCCTGCCACTTATTTTTGTTTGTTTGTTTGTTTGTTCCAATAGGGGATACTGGTGATTAAACTTTGGGGCACTGAGCCACATCCGCAGCCCTATTTTGTATTTTATTTAGAGACAGTGTCTCAGTGAGTTTCTTAGCACCTTGCTTTTGCTGAAGCTGGCTTTGAGAATCATGAGGTCTTCCAGCCTTAGCATCACAAGCCAATATAAACAATATTGTATGGTAACACAATCACACTAATTTATTTTATAAGTTGTCTGTAATCGCTTTCTTGCTAAAACACCAGAGTTGAGTAGTTGGGACAGAGAACTACCAGTCTGAAAATTCTAAAGGATTTACTATCCTGTTACCAAAAAAAAAAAAAAGTGTGCTGACCCATGGGCTTCATGAATGTGTCATATTGTAAGCTAAATATTTCACTTGCTATTCCAATAAGTGTCCTTTTTATGTTTGAAATTTTCCTCTTCTAGATTTTGACTAATGTGTTTAAAATAGAATACAATATGAAAAAAGCCTAAATGTCTATATTAGTATATGCATATTATATTCACTAGTACTGAATATTGCTTTGCATGATCATTTTATAGCTGATTATATATATATATATATATATATATATATATATATATATATATATATATATATATATGCTGAGGGCCATTACCAAGTAGGAATGACGCATCGAAATTTCCTTGCCAAGCATACCCCATGCTGCTTAGAGGACATTTGATGGAACATTGCATACATGCTTTAATAAGGTGACCTTGCTCAAGGACCAAGGCGGATCCGGGTTTAGAGCTGATCAGGTTTGAGGAAGTAACCGGTTCCTTGAGTTTAAGGCATTGCCAGTTTAAGATAATGGGTTTTAGGGAAGTTAGAGGTTGAAGATTATTGCTGGGATTAGGGTGTTCCTGCTGCTTGTTCCCGTTGAGTTCTCGAGAGATTAAAATGGGATTTGGAGATAGCCTCGTGGGGTAGGTTTGTGCGGGCAGACAGCAGAATGGGTTTGCCCCTGGACCTGTGTGGAGGCGGTGTGAGAGCGGGAATAAAGAATTGCTGTTTGAACCTACAAAGGTGTGTGGTGGCTTGTGATTCTGGTGCCAAGCCGAGACCTTGGCATATATATATAATTTTTTTTAAATGTGTAATTTTTGTAAACAATCTATTTTAAAGACTCATGTCTCATCTGAATTTGTGGTCACTTAGACTTTATTCAAGGCCAAGAGGCATACACTTTTCAACATTATGAATCACACCTCCCTTGGCTTTGAGCCAAAATGTATTTTATAGGAAGTTGTATTACAGTTCTCAACATCATTAAAAACTACAGGGATATAAATAGCTCTTTTCTCTGCCCCAAGGCCTTGGATCCCCCCCCCACATTGTGTGAAGTATAAAAAGAGTCACATTATTTATAGAAACCTAAAGAGAAAATAATGGTAGCTGACATTTGTTGAGCTTCCATGGTACTTCCATGTACATTTTCTCATTTCATCTACACAAGCACCTTAAGAAGGAGGGTGGTGTATTATTGCTGCTTTACACATATGAAAATGAAGGCTTAATTAATATACTGGCTCAAGATCACACAACCTATAACTGACAGAGCTGGAGCTCACACATAGAGTTGTTAGATTATCAAGGAAAGGCTCTTAACCACTATTAAATAATAGGGGTGCGTATTTATACACTTTGAAATACCTTCACACAAGGTGACATATGTTAATTATCTTGATTTAATTATTTGTAAAATCATTAACATCACTTTACACCCCATCATGCATATAATAATAAATTTAATTTAAGTATAACTTATTATAACAGTTTCTAAATAAAAAATACTTTCACCTGCCTTTAAACATGGTAAGATAACCAGGCTCAAGAATATAACAGAGTTTCCTGGTAAACTAATATCTTCATTTCCTTCACTGGCAGACCTCAGTGGGAATGTCATTTTTTTTTTTTTTTTTTTTGCTGCCATTCCTCTCTTGTTGCCTAGTCTCTCCTCCATTCCCCACACACCTGTATACCTTGGAGTGAGTTGAGATCATGCCTTTGTGGGGTCTCTGGCTTCTCACTCTATTTATAATCCTCAGCCTGTAGACATGTCTCAGTTTCTATCTATCTATCTATCTATCTATCTATCTATCTATCTATCTATCTATCTGTTTGTTTATTTATTTATTTATTTATTTTATTGGTCGTTCAAAACATTACAAAGATTGCAGAATCACTAGCTCTGAGACCCAGCAGCATTTTCATCCCCCGCCCCGGGCCAGGGTGGAGTGGAGTGGGTTAAGGCGGGGTGAAGAGGTTGGGGCAGGCGAAGGGACTGGAGCATCCTCATTGGCTGGCGGTTAGTGTCCGACCTGAGTCCGGAACCCGCGTCCCCATTCACTGTCTTCACCCCTCATCCCAATCCAATCTCCCATCCCCCACCCCCGCCACCCGGGCCCTACTTACCTCCTGTCTCCTCGCCTGTCCCCTTTCCTTCCCAGCACCGTCACCCTTGGGGCTGGCAGGGGCTGCTCTCTGATACGCGAGAGAAGTCCCCAGGTTGGAACTTAACTCCGCACTCGTGATAGGGAGCCAGGGGGAGGCAGAAAGAGATAGGGGGAAGGGCGGAGAGGCGAGGAGAGCATAGAGGAGGCAGGAGAGAAGTGAGGCGAGAGAAAGAGAGAGAGAGAGAGAGAGATCCCTGCGGATCCTGAGCCAGAGGGCGGGCAGAGGGAGGGGAAGGAGTCGCCAGAGCCATCGGGGAGCAGAGGCAGCGGCTCCGTGGAGGCGGCAGTGACAGCCCGGCGGCCGCTTAGCTGCCTGCTGGGAGCTCGGCGCTTCGCGGGTCCTTGCCCTGGGCAGCTGCTCCCTGGCCGAGCGGAGCCGGGGCACCCGGACACAGTCTTCTCTTCCTCTCCTAAACCTGACCTCCTCGCAGCTCGGGGGCGGCTCCGGGGCTGAGATAGGACAGGGCTCTGAGGTCCTGCCGGGCAGCTCGAGAGCAGGCGGAGACACGCTCCGGCGAGGGGGTGGGAGGACGGGCATCCTGGTAGCCCCTTCCCTCTTTCCGCCGGAGTTGAATCTGTGCTGGCCATGTCCAGGTGCTGGGCTTCCGGACCGATATCCACTCCCCATTCCCGCCCTAGGCCGCCTTTTCTTGCTGCCCAAAGTGGAGGCGGAAGCCCTGGGACTGGCTCGATCCCATGGGGAACAGGGGCAGATGAGGAAAACATGCAAGGCAGGGAGGCGCGGCATAGCTCCAGGGCTCCGGTGGCTTCTCCACCCTCAGGCTACGTTTGTGGGCTTCAGCTTCCCGCCCGGCCCTGGAGCAGCGGGGCTAGGGACCCTGTAGCCACAGGCTGCGGGGCGGCGCGCAGGCAGCAGGATCCCTCCTCAGGTGCAGACATAAAAGCTTATGGCTCTTGAACAACGGGGGCAGAGCTTTGCCAATCGATGTCTAATTGGACGCTTCTGATTAAGAGGATTCGAGCTCTAAGGTAACTCGAGCGGCGGGCATCTGGAGGCTGAGGGTACTTTAGAATAATAAGATCTTTCTGAGAAATGGAATGTGTCATTGGACATTCTAGCAGATTCTCCTTGCGGTGTACTTTGATAATCCATCTGGAGGGAGAAGACTGCAGAAAGAGAAGGCGATCGCGGAAAAGCTGTGCAAGCGGTGTCTGTGAGCACCCCCTGCCAAGCCCAGGCTGACCCCAAGGGCGGCTTGGGTTTGGACAACTTCAAAACCTTTGGCAGAACTTAAGAAAATCAAAGTTACACCATCCTTCCCTGGTAGGGTAATACCGAGCTGAGGGGAGTATGGTTTGTTGCTTGCCCCCTCATCCATTCAAGAGCTGAGATTATACATATCCCATTTATTTTTCGAGCTCTTGATTGCTAAAAATAACAGAAAAACAAAAGAAAAAAAAAAGACATGTCTCAGTTTCTGAGTCTAGTAAACAAGAAAAGGAGCTGCTGTCTCTCCTGCACAAATCACTGGTCTGGAAGGTGACCTACTGCAAATCGCAGAGAGAGCTGACCCACGGGAAGGGGCAACAGGGTTGAGTTCCCCTGGGTCCCCTACCCTTCAAAGTCTTCATGGCTGGTAGACTGAGTGTAGTGGGTAGTGAGACTCTCTGAGGGTTGAAATCTCTAGTCATCTGGCTTTGACACTTAAATACTCAGTTACAAATCTGTAAGAACATTTGAAAATGCTTCTTACAGGGCATATATCTCAAAATTTATAAATACAGAGAGAGACAAGGTGTGTTTACTGTGGTGATTTTTCAGTCTAGAAATTAGTTTATTCATTTATTTACTTCATAAAAGGTACTGCGGCATTTATTAGGCCCAGCCAGGCTCGTGCTCTTTTCTTTGCCCCAAGGCCTTTGGTTCCCCCAACCTCATTGTGTGAAATATAAAAGAATCATATTATTTATATAAACCTAAAGAGAAAATAATGGTAGCTGACATTTGTTGAGCTTCCATGGTACTGTCAATTCTGCAGTTTATTCCAGGAATGCCTGAGTGGTCCTGTCACATAAAACCTGATACTGTCACTTGATCTGGGGACTGAGAGGGATGGCAACCTTCATCATTCTTCAACCTTCGTCATTTTCATTGGGTAAACAACACAGTGATGCCCAGATGTAGATCAACACAACAAGAATGTGGCTGTCGCTGCTGTTTACTATTTAACCCTGCACTAGAAATATCACCTGACACATTGAAACCAAGGCCACAGGTTTGATCCCTTGCACCAAAAAATTAAAATCTAAAAATAAATCAAAAATAGACCAGAAAGGATGTAAAAACCTTGGAAGAAAGAGATCAAATAAATATCACTATGAAATATAATTGCAAATGTAAACACCCAAACTACAAACAACAAAAGAATCTGGGGAGCTGCTGGCAAATACCAAAATGATCCTAAGTTAACAGGCAGCACCTAAAAGCTGCCTTGAATCATTGTCACTGAGCCACCTGTTGAGAATTGTCTCAGGTGAAGGCTAACCACAGGATCCTTTCGACCATCTGATTTCAAAATGTTTATCCTACCAATTCTGAAAATTCTCTTCCAGACCATGTCCTTAAATTACCCAGATGAATCTTCCTGAAGTGATACAAAGAATATACAAAGCTGATTAAGCACTTTCCTAAGCAGCCGATTTAAAAAACAAAACAAAACAAAACAAAACAACAAAAAACAAACAAACAAACAAACAAAAAATCCCAAATCCCTCAACAGAGTTTTTGGCATATTTACCATCTGAGGACCACCAGCTGCACTCAATTTGTCCCCTATGCTGAAATAGAGGTAGTCCTGGGACTTTTCGACCAAGATGAATCAGGGTTTCTGAGCATGATCAAAAGATAAAAAAAAAAAAGCAATTTCCAGAGAAAGTTTATCATAGACCTTTCAATAATCATTGTCCCTGGGTCTCCTATAGTAATACTTGAAATCAAATGGTTCTGACCCAGTGAGAGGCCAGGATTAAAGAAATATGATTAGAATTGAATTGAGTCCACCAGAGCTACTGCCAAGAGAAATGCATTCCACAGAGTGCTCCTCAGAGAACCTCTCCTTACCAGACTGTAAATCTTTGACTTCTTTTCACTTGATATGTGACCACTTGGAATTCATTTAAATATGACTGTGAATATATGCTTATACATGTTCAGAGCATATTACTTATACTTCAATTTTTGCTGGACAACATATGCAGTCTTATGTAGGACTTTGTTATTCACAACTCTGGGATAAGAATGAAATGTTGTATAGCTTTAAAATAAATTGCATGCATTCTAGATAATTTCTTTGTATAATTTTATATGGTTTTAAATACATCACAATAATGAAAGAGTTAAAACATTACCTTTCAAAGTAGAACTAGCTGAAGCCCTTATTTACAACTTTAAAATATGAACAGCAGAATCTTTTCTCCTATCAACCAGATGCAATAAAACCAAGATGCCTTTTCTCATCCCTGACAATTTATGTTTATTTTTTCATCTTTGCATTTGTTTCTCATGCCATCCTTGATGTTATCTATGGCTATTGTGTTTGGTCTAGAACCTTCTCTTACTACATGTCCTCATGCAGATGTGTTTGCATTAAGATTATCTATTTGAGTCTGAAACTCTGAAGTGGAGGACTCTATAGGATTGAACTCAGTTGTTTTTCAACTTGACTCTCATTTTGAACACCTGAGAGACTTTACAAATTCAGCCTGGGTGCTAATCCCAAGACTCTCATTCCATAAGTGTGAGGTAAGGCCCATACTCAGTATTTCTTGCAAGCCGGTCCACACACATGTGTCTACCGGAGGGGGGGGGCCTGCACTTCCCCCGGAACACCCTCCTACCATCCTTCCCCAACCAATGGGAACTCTCCGGGAGTCCAATTTCCATATGAATGTAATACTTTTGCTGTGGCTCCTAGCACTAGAGATTGTCACAAACTCCACCAAGAGACTTGGTATAGCAGCAGGGGGATTAGTGAAGTAATTTGGTGGAAGTGTACTGTTTGATTCCAAAATGCACACCAATAGGAAAACTATCAGTTGTTGGGAAACCTGTCCTCCTTTTATGAAGGCTTCTTAAGAAAACATAGAAAAAAAACATCTATATTTAGAAATATGAACTGCCCTTAAAATGTTTCTTTTCTTTCAGAGACAAATAATCAACATGCATGTGGCCACATTTGCTATCCTATTTTTTAAACTAGACTAGTATGCAAAATGTCAATCAGCTCTGACCCAGGGTGTAGACGCTTTCATCAAGGGCCATATTCTTGCTGTGTAGGCCATGGTCTGCACTGCCAGGACACAACCTACCTTATTCTCTGGCCCCAAATTCATGCACACATACAAGAAGGGTCCACAATCATGTCACGATCATTCCACAAACATCCCCCTTCCTCCTACGGCCTCCTGTGTAAAAGACTGTAGTTATACAGTGAGTACAGGCCTAAGTACCAGAAAAGAAAATTTATAGAATTAATCCTCAGAACGGACAACTCACCCTTGGAAAATGTTGCATAATGTAAAAAAGAAAACTACAGCATGATGCAAAATAGAGGGAATGGAGCCTCAGTTTCTTTGTATATAAAATGAGCTTGGTATTAATACCTAGTTTGGAAGAGTCAGGAAACTATATTGAGAAATATAATTAAACATGCTCAACTCAGCAGTTTCTGGCACATTGATAGCAGAAACTATAAATAGTTTCCTCTTCTTCATATGAAGATTCTGTCACTCTCTGAGCAGTGGAGGCAGATTAGAGTTGATTCATCCAGGTATTTAATCACAAGTTTCTCCAGTGACAACTGCCCTCCACTCAGTCTCTATGTTCACTGCATCAATTAATGAGCTTTCTCTGGGAGAAGTTGCCAACATGGAGATTGTTCCTTCAGAATTCTAGGCTTAGGCTTAAACACTATCCACACTCAGCTTGCAGAACAAGACCTCCCAACACTAAGCCATGTGCTGGCTTTGAAAATAGGAGGTCATCTTACTGGTGGAGCTGTCCCACAACTTGTTTCACTATGTTCTAAGTATTCTTTGTAGAGTTGCCAAGACCTGCAAGGGTTCAGAACTAGGAAATACATATTGGCTTCTATAATCACTAACACCCAGGAAGGAGAGACAAATAAAGAGGCCTGACCCCATTCAGGACCCATTCCAGATATTTTTTTAAAAGCCAGTTGCCCACAATACAGGTCACACCGGTTGAACAAGCTGTGATTGTAGCCTATTAAGATCCACAGAGAAACTAAATAGTAACAGATAAGTAATCTAAAAGAGCTTAAAAATTCTGTTCTGAATAGAAAAGAATCCCATGTAGGGGCAAGATGGCATGAGAAATTGTAGGTTAATGGCCTTTCACTTTAGAATATAATGAAACACTTATAGTCCCAGCCTGGAATAAAATATACTTTAGGACACTAATGCATATGATAACAGTTTATAAATAAGTTGTGTTAGCACTGATTGAAAAAAATTGCCTTGTTTTAATATGATGTTGTAATTAATATATGATTGGCTTGCTGCCTGTTTCTTGCCTAATTTGGCAGCAAATAATTTTTTTTTTCAGTGACAGTAGTTGGGAATGAACCTAAACTACTTTTACTAATATTCTTCTTGTTGGATGAACATCTATTAGAAAAACAGATCACAAGTTGGATAAATCTGTGCCCTCTTAGGTAACAAATATTGTCATTTCTGACTCAAAATTCTCCCCTAAAAATGTTTCCAATGTATAAAACATTTTTCTAAATTAAAACCCTAAATAAACACTTTACCTTCAATTGCTATTAGTTGATTTAAAAGGCACTAATTTGGGAGGTCACATTGCTGGTCACATGCATTATTGGTCTTTACCAGCTTTGCCTAGCTCACACCTTGATGGGTTATGATAATGATTACCTGGGCTACTCTTCAGGGACCTAAAGGCTACTTTTCCTGATTACACTACTGAGTCTTCACTTGGGCCTACAGATATCTAATCAGTAACTGGAATAGGATGAAAAGTCTGAAAATCTCAGTCTTTATTCTGTGTCTGTCTCCTTTGTTACCTTAACCTTTTGCCAGACTCTACCAAGTTCTGCATCTAGACACGTGGATCATTTTGAAAATGTTTTGCCTAAAATTAATATAGAGTTAACATGACTCAGACTGCACAGGGTTCTGTGTCTGTCTCTCTCTCACTCCTCCCTCAAATACCAGCCATGATGAACACAAAAAACAAACCATGAAGGACTGAAAAAAGGTGGCATAGGAATTCCTGCAAGCTCTCTGCCAATTCCCAGAGAAGACTTGATTATTCCTCTCCTTCCCTTCATTATCCTATCCATCTCTCTCATCACTCCTGTCCTGTATCTGTAACTCACCAATTTCCTGCTGACTGGTAAGCAAGGCTCCCTCTTCTTTCTTCCACCACTCAGTAAAGTCTTTCTTTCTCCCCAGCACTCAGCCCTCAGACATTGAGTTTCCTGTGGGATGATCTTCTGATCTGAAGTTGTTGGTAACACAATTTCCCCTTCCATCTGTTCTATACCACTGGGTACATGCTGTACTCTTGGAGAATACCACTGCAGCTGGGAGCACAGCTGTAGCTACAATGCCCTTACCCCCCCAGCTGCCCCCCACCACACACACACATACACACACACACACACACACACACACACACACACACACACACACACTGTTCAGTCTAGTCAGATCTCCTTCCTCCGGGTAGCTGTGTGTAGTTCCATTCTAGCACTACACCTATAAAAACATAAGTATCTTCACATGACCCTCTTCATCCTAGTCCTAAGTAGGCATGCATGACTCACTTGGTGTTTCCTGAACGCATACTCTTTTCGGCATTGGATTAGAACCTAACTGCATATGGAGGAAACAGAAATTCACAATCGTCTCTGCCTTTAAGTGTTTCAATTTAGAGAAACAGCATTGTACAAACCACTTCAATTTGGCACAATGACATTAGCTTTCCATCATGTTAAAAGAAAAGAGTGCCTTGAAAGCAAATGGAAGTAGCAGCTAATTGGTTGGAAAATGATGGGAAAGATCATGGAGGTGGCTTTTCTTTGCCTGGGAATTAAAGGAAAGACTGCCAGAAAGTCTTCCTATGTATATTCAGACATAAATTAAAATACATCCTTTCAATGTATGATCCCATGAAAAAAAACAAATCCATCATTCCTGAACAGCAAATAGCATTATCTCTTCAGAAAAAAAAAACACAAAAAGCAAACATTATAAATCTTGGATTGAGAAGAGAGGAAGGAAGGAGAGGAAGGAAGAACTGCAAGATGAAAGAGAATTTAACACACATGGTAGAAGGTGAACAGAAGAATATCACTATCAAACAGCATTCACACAAATCTTGTCTCCATTTTACGGGCTAAGTGCCTACTGAAACAGTCATATCTTTATATCACCCAGATGTTTTAAAAACTCTTTCAAGTAAATGACTAACAACAGGTAATTAAACTCTAGCTTTCCTTTTCTATACTGAATGAAAGAGATTAAGTCTGCATAGAGATGGAGGCTGTAGGTTCAAGCAAAAAGCCAACAGCTTAATCAGCTGCCCATTTTTCTCATACAAAGCTCATTTGCATGGCTTAAAATGTTAAGATCTGGCTTCTTTAATAGTAGCATAGTACTTGGTCCTCAAAGAAAGCCTTTAAAATCAAAAGATGTTTCAGGCATGACAGTTTTAGTTAAAAAGATATTTTATTAATTTAGCATGGTGTAGGATGAAGATGTCCTTATAGTTTATCAACTATAAATGACTCAAGGCTTGAAGAAAATTAGAATTTCTCATTGTCTCTCTCTTGCCAGATATCAGCCAGGATGCTCACTCTGTAAGGACAACTTTATGAGTTAGGGGCTTTTGTTATCCAGGCTCCAATCTAAAGAAATCTCAATACCTTGGGCTCATCCTGACTCAATGAGGACAGCTTTCCACAGAATAGGCTCTAACACTTTCTCAGAAGCTGCTAGAGAAATTCCTTCTGGTTTTGTAGTTCCATTTCAGTGCAGAGTCCTGGGGAAAACTAGAGCAGGGCAAAGGTCATAAGGAGCTGGATACATGATGGGAACCACCTGGGGGTCCTGAAGATACAAAGATTTTCACCATTTCAGGTCAACATTGTGTTTCCCACTTCCCCTAATAAAATGGCAGTGTTGAAATGACAACAGCTACAACTCATGAGGATGTGCTATGCACCAGGCATTGTACCAAGTGCTAAACCTAATTTATCATTCACAACCACTCTGTGAAATAAATTTTATTACCATTAACCTCATTTCAATATTTTTATTAGTTATACATAGAAGTGGAGTTCAACATTTTATAAATACATATAATATTTTTTCCATTTAAATCCCCAGTACCTCTTTTTTCCCTCCCACCTTCACTCTCTGGATCACCTTTCTCTATTCTATTGATCTCCCTTCTATTCATTTACTGTTTTTATAATTGAGGCATTATATATAAAAAAGCAGAATTGATAGTGATTTATTCATAAATGCACTTAGCACAATTTGGTCAATTTCATTCTGCAGTTCTTTCCCCTTCCCATTCCTCCTCCCTTCCCTAGATTCATTTCCTTTACCCCATAATTCTCCCTTCTATTTTTATGAGATCTTCTTTCATTTTTAATTCCTAATTTCTTTCTAGCTTCCACACATGAAGGAAAACATTCAACCTCTGACTCTCTGAGTCTGGCTTATTTCACTAAGCATGAACTAACATTATATTTTTTGGTGGATAAGGAAAATTAGGCCCAAAAAGTCAGAACTATTTACAGAAAGCTACATGGATAAGGGATAATGGTGCTAGAATTGAAATCCAGTTTAAAATGAAGTAGATTACTTACCTATCATGTCATAACCTATGATTACTCTTCAAACAAACTCAGGTTAATGGAGAACAGAGAAATATGATGACCTGATTTATTTCTTGGGCACAAGAAAAAATGAGTCCCTATTTATTGGTAAGATTAGGGGTCATCCTTCACCTATTCCAGAACTTATCCACACATTTCCCATGGGCCAGATTTCTTTCTGTCAGAGGAAATGGCATATTTTAAAATCAAATTATTTTGTATATAGGGGAATGTGTGTAGGAGGTAGAATCTATCAAGAGAGGCATCCTATTCAGCTTTGGAGATGAAGATAGGATAAAAACAACACAGCAGGGAAGAAATCCAGATTTCTTGTTCTTGACAGAGATGTCAGAATAATGAAGGGAGAATGTCTCTAGGTATTTTTTCTATTTCTTTCTGGGAGGAAAATAGATTCTTTAGGGATAAAAGTCAAGCTGCATCAATTTTAAATGCAGAAAAAATATTTATTTATTCCTAACTCATTTAGTAGCCTTCACTATGGATTGGAATAGTAAAATGACAATAATAGTGTTATCGGAGTTGAAAACCAGGGGCCCTACTTGGGAGGGACCAAGAAACAAGTTCTGGCAAAGTCCCCCCCCCCAAAAAAAAAAACAAAAGTAGAAAGAAGAATGATGATAAAAAATAAAGGGATTTTTTAATATTTATCTTTTAGTTGTACACAATATATTTTGTTTACTTATTTTTATGTGGTGCTGAGGATTGAACCCAGGGACTTCCCTGTGAGACCACTCACCTGAGTGGTCTACTGCTGAGCCACAACCTCAGCCAATATTAGGAAGACAAGTGAGATGAAGCATCTCTGCCCTGTATTCAGGATACTGACATGTTCCAGACTTCCAGATTATATACATAAGGGGACCAGAAATATGCATACTGAATCCATTTTGATCAGAGTGGTCTGGTTGATCATTATCTCAGTCAGACAGGGTCTTTCCTTAAATAAAGCTGCTGTTGACTGAGGGATAATTTCCTCTCATTACAAGACATTTAGGATTAGACATAATGTTCCTGGAATGCAAGGTGAATCAGAGCGAAAGAGACAGATATGTCAATATTTTAACCTGTTGGACATTTGTAATCCCAAGGAAAGAGTCAATACTTTTAACAAAGGCAGCCTCTAAATTCTTGTTACACTAGCACTTATTTGGGTTTTACAATGTTATACAGTGCTTTAGTGTTTATTATCCTCACAATACAACTAAGTGAAAAAGTAGGATGGAGATTATTAACCTCATTCTCTAGTGAGAAAACTAATTTTTAAAAAGTGAGAAGAAAGAACTATTAACTGGTCACACCTGATTGATAATTAAAAGTATACAGTTCCAAATGTCTCTTTGTTGAAATTCAGGAACTAGTTCAAATGCAGAGTAAAGTTCTCAGAGGGCAGGTTAGTGAAGTCCTCAACACTGATACTACTTTGTTTGCACCATTTGCTGTTCTTATTGCTTTAGAATAAGAGGTAGGTATATGTCTGTGCATCAGAGTGCATCAACTGATTCTCAAAGACATTTCTCATACATAGCCATATTTTAGATGGAACTGAACTTAAATAGTAAGTGCCAACAGAATAAGTATATAATAGCTTTATTTGTGCTTCCAACTAAGAAAACACTAAATACATGTGTTCTATTTTTCTTGCCCATTGTGCTAGAAAATCTAAACAAATCAAAATCAAGGAAAGAAAACTACAGACCAGTAATCCTGATAAACCCAGATGCAAAAATCTTTAATGAAGTATTAGCAAATTATATTCAATAATGTATTGAGAAGATTGTATATCATGAGCAAGTTGGTTTTATTTCTAGGTTTCAAGAATGGTTTAACATACATGAATCATTAAATGGAATTCACCCCTGAATTGAGGGGGAAGAAAACCCTTAATCATCTCAGTAGATTAAGAGGAAGTCATTAAAAAAACTCCAGCAGTCATTCATGATAGAAACACTGAGGAAATTAGGAATTAAAGAAACTTGTCTCAACATAATAAAGGCTATCTATGAGAAAGCCAAAGCCAACATCATAGTAAATGGGTATTTATTTGAAAGTATTTTCTTTAAATTCTGAAACAACAGAGAGTGTCCCTCTCACCACTCCTATTCAGTATAGTACTAGAGATTCTAGCCAAGAATTAGGCAAGGAAAAAATAAAAGAGATAAAAATAGGAAAAACAACATCAAGTCATCACTGTTTACAGAGAATATATCCTACACTTAGAAGATCCAAAAGACTCCACCAGAAGATTGCTAGATCTAATAAACAAATTTATCAAAGTAGCAGATTATAAAATCATCATATGAAAATCAAGAGCTTTCCTATATACCAATAATGACTCTGCTTAGAAAAAAAAAACAGAAAAATTATCCCATTCACATCACCTAAAACAAAAATAAACAAAAAAGGAATAAAACAATAAAAGAGGCAAAAACCTCTACAATGAAGACTATATAAAACTGAAGAAGTTACAAAGACAGAAGACTATGAAAAGCCTCCCATGTTCATGGATAGGAAGAATTAAAACTGTTAAAATGGCCATACTACCAACATCAATACATAGATACAGTGAAATATCCAACAAAATGTCAATGACATTCTTCATAGAACTAGATACAATAGTCTTAAAATTCATCTGGAAGAGTAAAAGACCAGAACAGTCAGAGGAATTCTAAGTAAAATACAAACAAACAAACAAACAAATAAGCAAGTAATGCTGGAGGTATCATAATACCTGACGACTTCAATTTATACTGCAGAGTGATAGTAACAGCAATTGCATGTCACCAGCATTAAAAAAAAAAGACAGACATATAGAAGACAAGGAAACAAATCCACACATCTATAGTCATCTGATCCTTGACAAAGATGCCCAAAAACCTATACTAGAAAAGAGATAGAAGTTTTAACAAATATTGATGGGAAAACTGATTATCCATAAGTAGGATGATGAGACTAGATACTTATCTCTTACCCTAAGCAGAAGTCAACACAAAATGGATTAAAGATCTAGGGATTAGACCAGAAACTGTGCAATTCCTAGAAGGAAATGTAGGGTCAACACTCCAAGATATAGGTGCAGGAAAAAATTTTCTCAATAGGACACTTAAAGCTCAGTAAAAATACCAAGAATTAATAAAGTGGAGAAACCATCAAATTAAACTGTTTCTGCACATCAAAGAAAACAATTAAGGACGAGAAGAAAGAATCTATAGAATTTGAGACAATCTTTGCCACTACTCTTCTGATGAAGAATTAACATCCAGAAAATGTAAAAAACTCAAAAACTTAATACCAAAAATTACCCAATCAATAAATGGGCAAATGATCTAAACAAATACTTTTTGAAAGGAAAAAATACAAATGACCAAAAAAATGAAAAAAAGTTCAAAATATTTAGCAACTAGGGAAATGTAAATCATATCTACACTAAGAGTTAATCTCTAGCTGGAGGGGCAACTATAAAGAATATAAACAATAATAAACACTGGAGAGGGTGTGGAGAATAACAAACACTTCTACTCTATTTGTAGCATTGTAAATTAATATGAACACTATAGAAATTAGTATGGAGGTTCCTCAAAAGAGTAGTAATGGAATCTCCATTTGATCGAGCTTTCCCACTCCTCAGTCTTCATCCCAAAGCATTAGAGTTTTCATAGTATAATGACACATACATAACTATAGTTTTAGCCTCACAATTCATAAGAGCCACATTATGAAGACTGTAGAGATGTGCATCAATTAATACATGGATAAAGAAATGTGCATATGTACACAGTGCATGTTTATTTTGGCACAAAGAAGATAGGATTATGACACTGCAGGGAAATGAATGAAATTCAAGAACATTTTCTTAAGAAAAATAAGCCAAACTCAAAGACAGACAAGCATCATATATTTCTCTCATAAGTGGAAGCTAGGGAGAAAAAAGGAAAAAGGGTAGAAGGTGGATTTCATGAAAATGAAGAGAGACCAGTAGAGCAGATGAAAGGGAGAAAGGAGGAAATGGAAAAGGGAAATTGTAGTGAATGATATTGGTCAAATTATGCTGTTATATGATTGGCATGTACAAATATGAAACAAGATAACCAACCATTATGTATAAGTATGATGTACCAATAAAACACATAAAAAATCTAATTAGAGAGATATCACTCAGGGACCACAGAAAGGTGGTTCCTCCTGAACAGAAGAGTCAACCATCATAAGGCATTAACAGTGTTCAGTCATTTATAAATGTAACAGAATACTTGGGAAAATTGACCTGCAGAGCCAAGCTCACTTAGGACACACTGATACCTTGGGTTATGTGTTGCTCTCATTATAATAAACTTCATATTATTATCTATAAAAAGAAAATAATGATATTAGCACCATATAAAATTTTACAAAGACTAAATGGGATAATGCAGAAAAAAGAATAAAGCAGGTTCTACCATTTTATAAAATCTCAAAATTGGTAGCTATCACAAGTAGCAGCAAAAATAGCAGTATAAGTAGTAGGGAAAAGATGCCAAATGGATATGGTTAAATGAGACTCAAGAATGGGGATGGGAGAGAGCATGTCAAGGAACACATCAGACCTGAAAGGATCACTTGAAACCCAATAGACTAGTCAGTAGGAGATCTACCACCAAGGGGAGCAGATAAAGGAAGAACTTGAAACAGAGATTTAAGAACCAGAGTGAGGAGCAAATTCACAGCTGACATGCAAGAATGAGACCCCTCTATTATTTAGGTCTCCAACACCAGGCTGTAGACAGTGTGGTGTAGACAACAGGACCACATTGCTATCCACTCTCTCCTAACTCATCCCCAGCTGATTGGCCCAAGGGGAACATCTAAATAGGAACTGTCCATCTAGGGACCAGCTGGTTTTCCACTAAAAATACAGAACACTTCCTTTCTATTGGGAATTCGAAGAGAGTAAAGATGCTAACTCCCAGTAGAAAAGAAGTGTTCAAATATCAATAATTAGACTTATGAGAAATAATACGTAGCCAAAGAAAGGAGGGATTTCAACATTACCCCCACAACAGTCCTACTGCGTTGGCCTTGGAGCCTGACAAGGACTCCTGAAGCAGAGACGGCTACTGCAGCAGTGGTGTTGGTAGCTCCTGTGACAGCGTTAGCTGGGACCCCAGATTGGCGTTGATAGCCATGGTGTCTCCGGTTCCTGTGGTGGATCCTAGGGCATGGGCCTTAGTGACTCCTGCAGCAGCAGTGCTCCACTGGGGGCATTGGGCTTGGTGGCAGCTACAGCGTTGATGGCTGTGCCGGCTTCTAAGGCTCCGGTGGTAGCAGCAAGGCAAGGTAGACCTTGGCTCCTGCTTCTGTGGCTGCTCCTTTGTCCTGACGCTGAGCTGGAGGCGAAGGCTTCTGTGCTAATTGTGGTTTGGAAATGGACACACACTATTGGTTAGCTCCGATGCTCCACCTTCACCTCGGGTTTCCGCTGGGGGCTTACTGGCACAGCCCTTTAATAAATTTGGACCAATAATGTGGATACTTTTTCTGAACCCTTATTAGCATAAAATTGAACCAATGAGATTGACCCAAGAGGTATATATACCACTAGCTGCACGCACCAGTGCAAGGTGCTGTGGTTTCTTGAAGGTTGGACTTCTTCCTTGGGATTGGGAACCCTCGAAACCTGCAAAAGAAGGTTGGTGGTGAGCTTTTGCGGTCTACTGGAAGTTGGGTGAGCAGAGCCTGCTGTCAAGAGCTGCTTGGCTGCAGAGGCTTACCACTTTAGAGAAACCTACCCACCACTATAAGCAGGGAAATCTTTCACCACAGGGACCTTTTTTAGGAAGGTATGTGTACTTATTCATATACATTAATACAAATGAGATTACATTTTCTTTACATATGTTATTTCACACATTATTTATTCAATATAAGAAATTGGTTTAAAAATTAGACACAGGCAATACATGCTGGTACATACCTGTAATCCCAGTTATTAGGAGACTGAAGAAGAAGCGTTTCTAGTTCAAGTTTCCTTTTCATTTTAAATGACTAATAGAAAATCTGTTTCCAGGAATTGTCTGTTTTACATAAATTGTCAAATTTTAAGATCAAGAGTTATATTGCATCATACCATTTTCCTGATAATAAGTATGGGTCATTCAAGGTGCCTCTTCTTTAATTCCTGATAATTGAAAAGTTTTACTCCCCTCTTAAATCAGTATGATTTAGAATTTATCAATTTTATGTTTTGTTTTAATATTCAGGTTCATATTTAATTTTCTTTACTCATTTTCTTTTATCTGTTTTACTGATTCTGAGTTTCATATTTGTTATATTGTGCCATGGATTGAAAATTTTATTTTTTAATGTGAATGCTCAGGTTAATTATTTTAAAACTATCTTATTTTTAATAGAAACTTTTAATGCTACACATGTTCCCGTCAACCTTATATAAATGCACTCTGTAGATTTTACTTACATCTTCAATATAGTCTTAAGTTTTAAAAAATTTTTATTTGTATCTTTTTGATTCATGGATTACTGAGATTTATGCTCTTTGATTGTCAAATATTAGTGATGTTATACATTTTCTGTCTTTGTGTGTGTGTGTGTGTGTGTGTATGTGTGTGTGAATGTGTGTCAGTGTGTATACATGTTGCCCAGGAATGGATGCAGTGTTTTAAGTATGCAATGTGAGTCCTGTACCATTCGACTGTTTACCCCAGCCCCATTATTACTGAACACATACTTTGTATGATATCAATAATGACACATTTTAATGTTTGTTTTACCTGTGCATGGATTGTTAAATATTCTTTGTGCATTTGAGAAGTGCCCTTTTTCTGGTGGTGAGATCTTGTTCTGTAAATGTCAATTAGTACTAATTCTCTGATGATTTCATAAAGATCATCTATGAAATGTTGAATTGTTTTGTGTAAATTTTTTATTAATTGTTGAACTAGCACTAATGGAATCTCCATCTTTGTCAATGGGTTTAAATATGTTGCTTATAAGTCTATCATTTAATGGGTTCACGTACTTTAAAACTTTTTTGGAGAACATGCAAATTTAGGATTTTAAGACTTATGGAATTGTTCTGTTCATCAGGTAATGTGCCTTCTATCTCACATACTAGTTTTTTTTATCTTATTAGATCTACTTGAGCATTCTTTGGGTTAGTGATTTCATGATACAGATTTCCTTTCCATTGCTCAAAAGATGATAAATGATTTTAATTAAATGCCTGCCAATACCAAAATATCCTTAATGTAGGAGGTTTTATTTTGTCCTACAGTATCATGGAAAATATTTTATAGCTTTTTAATTTTGAATTCTGTAAATACAGTATTAACATTTATGACTATGCTTTTTAATACAGTGTGAATTGTCTGTAGATGTAAACATTTCAAATCTTAGTCGAGCAAAATTTTTCTCCTGGTGCCCAATCATGCTGACATTAAATTTGCCTTTCTGTATTTTGCTATTTGACTTACAGTGAAGCAAATGTGTCAGGAATGAAGAATGTTTTAAAATTAAGTGTTAAAATAAAATAAAAATTTATGATTTTTACATTTGTTTGTGAATGCTAAAAATCTGCTATTTAAGATGAATATAGTAGTAAAAAGGATAATGCTATATTGTTAAGCTAACACAATTTAAAAATAAATCAAAAGATTATGCAGGCATATTGGAATTGGAAAGTCAAATAGATGAAAGGAGATGGCAGTCATGTTCATGGAGTAAAATTTTGTTCTGCCTTTTCAATTTTTCTCTAAATCTTTGAAAATTTACCTATATGGTATACACCCAAACTCTTCCATTCATTCATTAAAGAGAAAGGAGAGTTCTAGAATGTACTTTATACTAAGAACAAAATTTTAACTGAGAAAAAAGAAACTAAAAGTAGTAAAAATGTGAAAACTATATTTTTGAAGGGAGAGAACAAACAAAATTTTTTAAATATATTTTTAGTTGTTAATGGGCCATGACTTTTATTTATTCATTTATATGTGGTGCTGAGAATCAAACCTAGTGCCTCACAGGTGCATGGCAAGCATTCTACCACTGAGCCACAACCCCTACTCTTATAAAAGTATTTTAAGAAAAATATCAAGGTTGCAGGAAGGCTTAGGGAGGTGAGCCATTGTGGAGTTGCTTTTCACTTAGGGACACATGTTGACTCTGGAGAAGGGTATTTAAAAACAGAGAAAGCACTTTATTTTTGGCAGATAAAGTTTAAAAAATCATTGCTAAGCTGTTGGTTGAGACCCAAATGGCTATAAGCTAAAGAAAGTGGGCAATCAGAAATTGATAGGCCCTTACAGAAGCTGGAATTAAGGTTGTAATCTTTTCATTCTTTGAAATTGGAGTGTTGTATTTTCAAATCCTAGAACTCCAAGTCACAATGACATAATAAAATATATATGTTTTTAAGGGAAATTGTGAACTAGCTGTGTGTGCAATGATTCCTATACTTAGCACTCACAAGTTCCTGCATTCACTTGCACATTCAAACAGACATGTACACACACAAAACACAGAACCAAGACATGGAGGATATAAAACATTATTGGAAAACCAATAGAAAAAGTAGAAAAATAAGCATTCCTACAGTTATTGGGTTCTAAGACACATTTTATAGAGCTTTAAAAATATACTTTAAAAGTAAAATGTATATTTTTAGAATGATTGCAAACTTAAAATAATAAAAAAAGCCTAAATGGAAATGGTGTATCTAGCCAAAAGGTAATTAAAACATTTTTGGTGTCAGAGGTAAGTTTTATCTTAAATTTAAATACCACTTAAGTGTGAATTAATGTTCATGGGTTGGGGAATATGGTTGAGAGATGGAGAAGATAGAATTAAACAGAATAGTACACATTTAATTGGAGTACTAAACTAAAGTTAGCAAAAAATAGCAAAAATGGCATGTTAATGACTGAGTGAATGAATGAATGAGGGACTATATATATATATATATATATATATATATATATATATATTAAATTACCATTCATCAGTTATTTGTTAAGCATTACTTTTTCTCTGCTTAGTGAATAATCCCATCATATATAATGCTATTCTTTAGTCACAATGTTTTATTTAAATTGAGGCTGGGGATGTTGCCCACTTAAGGTGTTCCTACTTAACTTGCCTGAGTCCAGAGTTGGATTCCTAGCACTGAAAACAAAGAAAAAAGTAACATTGTTTAAAACAAAACAAACTCAAAAGCTACTATTGTTTGAGAGGTGATTGTGGGCAATACAGGAATGTATTAAATAAGAGTCTTGGATAGATTTATAAAATGTCTACTTTTATGTTTCGCATATGAACAGTATATCTAGTCCTAATACTCTTTATGTAGTCTCAATTTATGCCAGTACCTTGATTTTTATCAACAGATTTATGGAGCCCAAAAGGAAGGTATTGATCTCTCCATTCATTAGATATAAAAATATTACATAAATAAGAGAGTAGCTCAACTTTATACTTGAGAGTTTTTAAACTAATCATTACTATATAAATCAAGTGACGAAAATCATTGAATTTATCATAGAAATGTTAACAGCTCATTAAGAAAAACTTTTACTAGTTGACATTTTTTATAACTAAATGTCTGAATGAAATTCATGAATGATGGTTTTAATTAGACTTCATCTCCTAATGTAACATATTATTTTTACCCATCTTCTGAATCAATAGGATATTGTGTCACTTCAATACAGTGCTTAATTTGTGGTGAGCAGTAATGTCATATTGCAGTAAAGCTCATACTGAAAATTTCCTGCATTTTCCCTATGTCTAGGTCTTTTCTAAGGTATTTCATATGCAAAGAAAGACAACAAAATGCTAGCATGTTTCTGAAAACTCCATTATTATAGAAGAAAGGAAAAATAAATTGGTCTGACAATTTTTTTCTCTTCCTGTCAACAAGAGTTGAGTCTTCCTGCCTGAGTATAAATCAGTGTATGAAATTAACTCTTCCTATTTAATTCTCTCTCCTTCAGAAAATGAAATGAGTTATCGAAATGGAAGCAAGCTTACATTCTTCCTCTTATTTCTTCCCTATCTTTTAGGAAAAACTTACTGCAAATCTATTTTTTATGGATGGGATCTACCACTGTATTGAATCTTCATTTTGAAATTAGCATCAAACACTGCTTGAAGGTACTTGACTTGTGTTCAGGCAGTAACATTAGCAATTCACTACCAATTGTGGAAGACTCCACAAGTTCTAGGCATATACTGCTGCTGTTTTAGATACACTTAATTACATAAATATCTTCTAATTTTACTGCAATGCCCTAAAAATATTTGAGTGTTTTAAAACCATTTTTTCCAGTGGAGAATCATTTCACCAAATGCAGAATAATAACTGCAAGGTGGTAGAACAAAGAATTGAGAAATGATATATAGTACTAAAAGAGAGCTTACAAACCAGCGCAATTCCCTTATTTTTACAAAAGTGAAAGATAAGGCTCAGAAGGTAAAATGAAATAATCAAAGAACTTTTAAAAAGTAAAATGAGTTTCTGTATGATATTCATATACAAAATCCTGAATTATGCTAATCTCTTCCCCCATTGGGTTCTTTCTCTTTCTAGACAGACTTTTCATTGATTTCTACCTTCATTCTTCATTCCACCTAACATTTAGGAGTACCTGTTCTGTGTCATATACTGTTCTAGTCTTTGTGAATAAAAAAGTGGGGGGAAATTAAGATTATCACTATCATATGGGGTTTATAATCTGGTAAAGAAGATGTTCTGTAGCACAATGAATAAATTAACTATATAAAAGAGGCAAATGAACCATGGAGTTAACAAAGCCCAGTTTTCAGGAAAATCTGCTGATAGCAATTTCTAAGACTTTAATACATTTTATTTACTTACCATGTAGTAGAATATACCTACCTCTTCAAATTATTCCTCCTATGTAATTAGAAATTGTGTCCTTTCACCAATAACTAGCTAATTTTTCCACTCTGTATTCCCAGGCCTTGGGAACTACCATTCTGTTCTCTTCTTCTAAGTTCATTTTTTTAGTTTTCACATGTAAATAAGATTATAAATATGTCTTTCTGTGCAAGCCTTGCTTCACATCAGAAATGGCTTCCTGATCCATCCAGGTTGTCACAAATAACAAGACTTGTATGAAAACAAAATTAAAAAGTCAAATAGAAATATATTCTGTATATGTACCATGTTTTCTTAATTCATTTTTCAATTGGTGGATAATTTGATTTGTCCCAGTTTTGAGTATTTTGCATTATGCTGTAGTAAATATGGAAATACACATTATCTCTTTAAAATACATGAGCTCTAGGTAGATAGATAGGTAAGTAGATTGATTCATTCATTCCATGGAGTATCGCTGGATCATATATGATCATATAGATTCTTTATTATTAATTTTACAAGGGGTCTCCATAGTGTTTTCATATGACTGTACTTATGTCCCAATCAATAGCATGTAAGAGTTCACTTTTTTCCATTTCCTCTCTGAAAATTGTTATCTTTTATCTTTTTTATAACAATGTTTTTAATTGGATAAGTAGATGTTTTCTAGTTTTTATTGTCATTACTTTTGTGATTAGGGATATTGATCATTTTATTCACAGAAAATTTTACATTTTTATTTCTTCTTTGGAGAAGCATCTATTCAAATTATTTGCCCTATTTTAAATAATTTGGTTTTTTTAATTGAGTTGTTAGATTTTCTTATGTATTTTATTTTTTAGCACCTTATCAGACATATTTTCTTCAGACATTGTCTTCTATTCTATTGGGTTTCTCTTCACTCTGTTAGTTATTTTCATTCCAGAGCAGAAGCTTCTTAGTTTTATATAATCTCATTTAACTTCTTTTACATCTGCTTCCATGCACTTCAATGTCCTGAAGTGTTTCCCCTATGTTTTCTTCTAGTAGTATCATAGTTCTAGGTCTTGTCAAAAAGTTATTGCCGGGGCTGGGGATGTGACTCAAGCGGTAACACACTCGCCTGGCATGCGTGAGACCCGGGTTCAATCCTCAGCACCACATACAAACAAAGATGTTGTGTCCACCGAAAACTAAAAAATAAATATTAAAATAATTCTCTCTCTCTCTCTCTCTCTCTCTCTCTCTCTCTCTCTCTCTCTTAAAAAAAGTTATTGCCAAAATCAGCATCATGGAAAATTTCCACTGTGTTATCTTTCAGTAGTTTTATATAATTTATTTAAATTTCTAAACTATTGTGAAATCTTTTGGTTCATTTTGGTAGACAAGGCCTAAATTCATTCGTCTCTATATTGCTATCTAGTTATCCCAACACCATTTATTGAAGAGACTGTTCTTTCCCCCATTGTATTTTTGGTACTTTTACTGAAAATCAAATGACAGTAAATAACTGGATGTATTCCTGGGCTTTCTGTTCCATTTGTGTTTGTATCTGTTTTTAGGCAAATACCATCCTGTTCTGGTTACTATATCACTGCAGTTCATTTTGAAGTCAGGCAGTATGATGCCTACAGCTTTATTCTTTTTGTTCAAGACAGTTTAGGTTACTTGTGGTCACGTTTCATATACATTTTAAGATTGAATTTTCTGTTCTTCTAAAAATTGTCATTTTACTTTTGCCAGAAATTGCATTGACTCTTTTTTAAAGTATTTTTAATTGTAGATGAATACAAAACCTTTACTTTGTTTATTTTTGAGTGTGTGGTGCAAAGAATTGAACTCAGTGCCTCACAGGTGCTAGGCAAGCACTCTAACCACTGAGCCACAACCCCAGCTCCTGCATTGACTCTTTAGAGCATTTTATGAAGTATAGCTCTTTATAAATATTACCAGTTCTTATAATTCTTGCCCACAGGATGTTTTCCATTTTTGTATCTTCCTATAATTACCTACTAAATGTTTCAAACTTTTCAGTGCACAGACATTTCACCACCTTGATTAATTTTATTGCTAATGACTATTACTATTATTTTGGTATTCTAAGTTGGGTTGTTTTTTTATTTTTTCTGATACTTTTTAGGATATAGAAATGCTATCAATTATTATATCCTACAGCTTTACTGAGTTCATTTAATATTTCTATCTGTTTTGTTGGTAAAGTTTGTGTTTTGTCTATACAAGATGATGTTTTCCACCAAGGGATAATTTATCTTCTTTCTTCTTTTTTGGTGTAGGTCTCCTTTATTTCTTCCTCTTGAATTGTTACTTAGATTTATTGTAATTAAATAGAAGTGGTGAGAATGGATATATTTTATTTTGTTTCTAACCTTAGAAAAATTCAATCCCTCCCAACTTAAAATTTGATATTTGCTATGGATTTTTCATATATGGCTTTTATCATGTGGAGACGCTTTTCTTTTACACTTATAATAACTTTTCTAAAGAAATGATGTTGAATGTTGTTTAATGCTTTCTCTGTGTTTTTCAAGATGTGATTGCACATATTTGCCAATAATTATTTTAACCTGATATATTACATTTTTTGATTTGCATATGTTGATCTTTTTTCATATTCCTGGGGAAAAATCCCTCAGGATCATAAAGAATGATTCCATCAATATAGTGTCTAATTTGGTTTGCTAATATCTTGTTAAAAATTTTTGTCTGTGTTTGGGAGGGATATTGAAATTTAATTTTTATTTCTGGTTTTGTCATTGTCTTTGGCATCAGGGTAATTCTAGCTTCTTCAAATGAGTTTTGAAATCTGTTCTTTTCTTCAGTTATTGAAAGAGTTTGCAATCATTAAAATTATTTCTTCCTAGAGTGTTTAGTAGAGGTGAGCAATGGCAGTAATACCTTGGGCTTTTTTTTTAATGGGACAATATCTATTACTGAAGCAATTTCCTCACTAATTATTGGCCTACTCATGATTTTATTTATTTATAAACTCAATTCTGTTACATTATATGTGTTAGGGATTTTATCAATTTGTTCTTGGTGTTCAAGTCAGTTTGTGTATAATATTTATAGAAGTATCTTCTGATTCTTTTTTATGTCTGTAGTATTGGTTGTAAAGTCTCCCTTTTCCCTTATAATTTCATTTATTTATGCTCTTTCTTTTGTAGATTTTTCCAAAACTTTGTCAATTTTTACAAAATAATTTCAATTTCATTTACATTATTTATTTTTTCTAGTTTTTATCATTAATTTCTACTCTCATATTTGGCAATTTCTTTTGTATTGTTCCTTGGAGTATATCAATAGAGTATATCAATTATTTGGGAGTTTCCTTTTTTCTCTGTTACAAGGGATTGAACTTAGGGACATTTAGCTAGTGAGTGACATCCCCAACCACTTTTACATTTTTTTTGAATCAAAATATCACTAAATTGCATAAGGATTGCTTTGAACCTGTGATTCTCCTGCCTCAGCCTCCTGCATAATATTTTGTTTAACTTTTATGACCAACTTGAATAGTAATAGAGGAGGAGGAAAGCAGCTACCTAGTATCATAATTAGCTTTTATCATTTTCCAGTTACTTTCCTCATGCTATTCAACATCTGATTTGCCTTTGTGTCAAAAAACTATTGAGAGAAACAACATACCAACATCTAGATTACAAGCATAAATAGTTGTTTTTCAAATTTCAAATATGGTCTTGAATCCCACGGTAAATACCGCTCTTTAAAAAAAAAAATCCCAGTACGAAGAACGTATTATGTATATGTTAAATGGGAAATAAGTCAAAATGTAAGAAATTTTTAAAAATATATCAGTACATAAAATGTCTGTAATAGGACAGGGAATCGAAACCATTAAATGCAAATGAAAATTCAAAGTTTATAAAATCAGAAATATTATTTGGAGGTAAGTAACACTATTAAAGATGATTGGTTGAGCAAGTTGAAAAGTAAAGGATTGGTAGCAAATAACTCAAATACCACATGAACAAATTGTATTGATGTCATCAATTGGGAGAGGGGATTAAAATTATGTATAAGATTCATACTCAGTGGGCAACATGTAAATTAAAAATTAGAAAACAAAGTAGCACTGCCTAAAAGTAGGATTTAAATGTCAATAATGCAGTGCATATGGATAGAGAAAATACATTGTAATTTCAGATTAATTAAAATCAAATAGAATACACTTCATATATAATATATAATATAATCATACAGAATATAATTATTCTTCAAACCTAGAAGTACCTCTTCACAGTCGTCTAGTCCAGAGGAATCAGACAACTTGTCTTAAGTCATTGAGGCTATTACAAGATAACATGGATTGGGAGACTTATAAATAACAGAAATATATTTTTTATGGTTCTGAAAGCTGAGAAGCACAGTCTAAGACATTAGTAGATATAGTGAGTTGTTACGGGTCCACTTCTCAGAGACTGCACCTTCAACATTTCCTTGTATTTGTATAGTGTACCCTCACTTTTAAAATGAGCAAATTTCATTGAAAAAAATGTTGTTTTGTATTATTCAAAGCAAGATACCTAGTAAATGGAGACAGGAACTCACATCCATCTCTTCCCACTTTGATACATTTTTTAAAAAAATTGTTTTAGTTGAACACACTACCTTTATTTTATTTTATGTAATGCTGAGGATCAAACCCAGTGCTCTGCATATGCTAGGCAAGTGCTCTACTGCTGAACCATAACCCCAGCCCCCACTTTAATATATTTTTTTGTTCCTTCCCAGTTAATTATATATAATCTTCAGTATATTAACTCCAGTTTAGTGATTAACATTTCAAAGAATACTTAAGATATAAAACTCCAGAGCTTTATGGGTTTGACTTTTCCACTGACCTTTTCCAGCAGATTGTAGTGTACATGAAAAGTTCCTTTGTAACCAGAGCTGCTGGTGGGCAATCAACCTCTGAGCAATGTTTGTCAAGGACCATTGTGGTATTATGTCTCATGTTCAACTTTCTTGTGATGTACTTCTTCCCCAGGTTGAAATTTTCTCTAAAAGTTATTTTAATACATTTTGTAGTATTATTTTTATGTTGTTAAGAGATACAAGTCTGTTATACAATGTAGCAATTGCATTTACATACGTTTGTTCAGAAAATTACATACCTAAAACATTTTTTACCAGTAACTCAGGGGATATTTCTGTCAATTTGTGGAGCTAATGATAGGATTTGCTTGTTTTAAATTTGCAGCACTATAAACCAATTAGAGAAGTATAATTTATAGTAATCTAGGTAGAAAGAAATCCTATACATTTAATTCACCTAATAGTACTAAAGATATGAATTAGACTCTTTTGAAAATTGGGATAAAAAGCAGTCTGTGAATGAAAGACAGTTAAAATTTGTATCAATCCAAAGCAAATTTCTAGAATAGTGCATTTTTTAAGCATGTATGTGAATTTAAAACAAAATGCAATAATCACAGAAGGCAGCCTTGGTTTTAGGAGCACATCATGATAACTAGTTACAGATTACTTTTTGAAATAATTAGTTAACTGGCAAACCTGAATTGCAATGGCTAAATATATCTTGCTGTCAGTAAAACTTTTAAAGGTTTCTCATAATATTCTCTTCTAAAAATAAAATGTGAATTTATGATAATGCATTAGGTGATTTTAATTACTTGAGCAAGCATATTAAAAACTAGTCACTGAAGTTTCAGACATCAATCTAAGGCTAATAAATTAAATATATTTAATACATTTATACATATTAGTGTTACACATTAGTACTTTAGAATTCTGTTATACACTGCCTATTCTGCATGTGCTCCCTTCAAGCTCTAGGGTGCAAAGTATTATTCTTCCAACATAATTTCAGATGTGATTAACAGGGGAGGGAAGAAAGAAAAGTCGAGGAAAAGGTTAGTTTTGTAACTGATCATTACCCTGTGATCAGAAGATAGAAGAGGGCAATATTTATCTCCTTGTCCCTATCCTCTTTAGCCAAGTGTTAATGTTGCTCTTTAGCTCTACAAGATTAATACCTGTATCAATACTTATCAGCTTGATAAGCATCCAAACATATGCCACAGAAAGAATCCAGGGTAGAGTAAAAGGGACACAGTGACACTAAGGCATTATCTTCCCATTATACTTGTTCAAATCGATGTTGCAGCGATGACTAGTAGTGAGCATAGAGACAGGTCCAAGTAGTATCTTAAGTTAGTGTACTTTTCATGACATAATCCTAATAATGTAATTCTATGATTAAAAATCTGCATGGTTTTCTAACTGTTACAGTAAAGACTAAGCTCCTCAATATAGCACCAAAGACTTCACTGGGAACCTGATTCTGGCCCTTCAAATGTAAGTCAAGTCAGGTTTTATTTTAAAGGATACTGTGCCTCCTGCCATATATAACAAAGGCACATGTAAGAGGTTCTCATCATCAAAGGATGCTCACAACAGGAAAGAGATACTTAAATTGTTTAAAAATAGAATAAAACTTCATACAGAATTCTCCTGGTTGAGGAAGCAAAGTGGTATGGGGGTGCTAATAGAAACTTTTTATATCAATAAATGTGAGAAAGGAGCTTATTTTGTTATTTATAACAAGGCAGCATATAGAATAATGCATCCTAATTTATACATATATGTTAAAATGTCACTTTTTGCATAGAATTCTTCTGACAACATTTTATCATTATGTGAAACTATATTCTTTTTTACAATTTGAATTTTTAAAAAGAATCCTGAAAATTACATTTTTTTTGTTAAAATATATGAAGAAGGGACCAATTTTCCCAGAGGGTTACCTTAAATATTGATTTTGTTAATTTTTTTATTTTTGATCTATTTATTTGTTTTCTTCTTTTTTTCCTTTTTTTTGGTTGTTCAAAACATTACAAAGCTCATGACATATCATCTTTCATACATTTGATTCAAGTGGGTTATGAACTCCCATTTTTACCCCAAATGCAAATTTCAGAATCACATCGGTTACACATTTACATTTTTACAACAGTCACTAATATGGCATTATATAAAAATGTGATTTTGTTAAATTTTAAAAATATGTTTAATTTTTTAAAAATACTTTTAGTTGTAGATGGACACAACACCTTTATTTTCTTTCTTTATTTATATGGGATGCTGAGGATCAAATGCAGTGCCTCATGCATGCTAGGCAGGTGCTCTATGACTGAACCACAACCCCAGCATAAAAATAAATTTTTCATCAATATTTATTTCTTTAGTTATTAACTGCTCAAGCATTCTTACTTCACAGAAGCTTTGTGTGTAACTAGAGTAGTACACAAACACAATTTTATTGAGATAATGAAAATATGATTCTTGCAAGATATACACTTTCAGTTTTTAATTAATTTTCATGGTATTTGCATTGCATTGTTTAATGTTTATAGAACACCACAGGAAGGGAATAGAGATTAATAATGAACTTTAGGAAAGGAGCAGGGATACTGATAATGTTAATTGGCTGGCAAGGGAGAGAGGGGGGTATTTCACTATAGAATAATTTTATAAACTATTTTTTTTCTTTTTTTTTTTTCTTTTATGATATCTATGTTTTCAAGTGGGAAAAATCTTCCTGAGGCAGGTCACCCCAACCTGGAAATGCAACCTCATCTTCCCAGCCCTCTTCTTGAGGAGCTTCTCAGAAAATGAATAGAATTCCAGTTGGAAATTCATCCAGGAGATTTTAGAAAAGAGTTCTGTGATGTGCCCATAAAGGCCCACTGCTGGTTGTTGCTGGGACCTGCCACTTGTCAAGATTCAGTTACTTAGCTGGGTTCACTAGTGGCCCTGTCCCTACAGGGCTAGAGGAACTTCAGCAGTGGTGCAGGCCTAGGGTGGTGATGGTGGGGGACATCTGGAGGGTCCAAGTCAGTGGTTTCAGCATCTTTCCTGCAGAAGCTGGTCTATGTAGACAGGATACTTCAGGAATGATAACAAAAAAGATTCCAGGTTTCACTTGATGAAATTTCTAAAATTTTCTAAAGAAATTTTCATAGGTGATGCTGTATTTTTTTCTTTGAGTCAGATAATGGAGACCAGGATGGCCTAAAAAGGTTGGAGCTTCTGGAGCCCATATGCCAGAGGGACAGATCCATGAAGCAAGCAGTTGAAAAGTATGGTTTGGAGCCCCTTATCTTACAGCATCCTTCAAATTGGAGAAAACAATCAACCCTTACTTTCTGGGTCTGGATTATTTCTTAGATTGCTCTTCCAGGGGAGGTTCTGGGTGGACTTGCGTAGAAAGGGTGGGGGCGGGTCATGCAGTCCAGCCCATCTGCAGGTGTAGGTCAGGGCCCAGGGGAGTCCAGGACACTGACCTGTCCTGCCACCATGTCCCCTAAGGGAAAATGGAAATGAGGGCAAAGCCAACATTTCAGACTCAAGTGCTAACCAATAATGTGTACATTTCCAAACCTTCATGAGCATAGATTTGGACCAATAACAGTTGCTACATTTTCCAAACCTTGATTAGCATAAATGTGGACCAACAGTGGTGACCCAAGGAATGTGTGTGGGTGGGTGTATCCCTAGCTATACACTCTCCAAAAGTAAACTTCTGTGGAGTTTTTGGAGTTAAAAATCAATGTTTGGATTTAGAACACTCAAACCCTGGAAAAAAAAAAAAAAACTGTGAGCATCTTCTGTCTGCTAGAGTCAAGAGGAGCTTGGCTGCAGAATCTTGTGATTACATGAGACCCACCAACTCACCAGTACAAGGAGGGAACTCTACTTTCAGTACAGCATAGCAAGTTATGTGTATGTATTCATATGCACCAATACAAATGACATTTGTTGATATGGAAGACGAGTGCTCTACCACTGAGCCACAACCACAGCCCTAATTTTTTTTTTTTTTGTATCAGGGCACTGTGTGTGTCATTTCAGGTGGTGGTGTGGTTATTTAGCTCATCAGTGATTATTCACAGGACCCACTTCAGCTTGAGGTGAGAAGGAAATGTCAAACAGGAAAGGACCAGGATGATTTTTTAAAGAGTGAACATCAGGGAATTTATACTAGAGAGAAATACTAAATTGTCACTTCTCCTTCAGCATTTCACCTTTATTTCCATTTGGCATGTATAGAGAGCCTGACATTTGGTTTCTCTGTGTGCACTTGAGCAGGGAGTATGGAATTAGAAGCCATTGATAGACTATAACTTTTCAGTAGCATTTGGTCATGAACGAAAGCTCACACGTTTGGAAGTCAGCTGCCAAATAATTGGGTCTATCTGCAGCCTGCCCTGCCCTGGTTCAGAAGTGGGGATGAGGATCTGGTTCAGTGAGGCTACAGGGAGCCTCAGCTATACTCTCAGGTGAAAGCTAATTCTAATGACTCAGAAGATCTATGTGTGTCACCTTGAGAGCTTTCTTAGCATACTGGGCTTCCCTTGGAATACACTATGGTCTTTACAGAATCCTTAGAATTCACCTCTTAAGGTCATTTAGGTAGTCCTGTGCAGAGAACCCACTGAGTCCCTGATAGCAGCTCTTTCCTCAGCCCCCAGCTGCGTTATACCTTTCAAGGATGAACAGCACGATGAAGGACTTAGGCCACCATTCAGGTAGGCAGCATCTAGACCTCTGTCTTCTACTATCAGACTGGGTCTACAGTCACTCCTGGTGTCATAGAAAGTAAGGACTATTTTTTCTATAAATTTGACCCTAGAGGGAATCTTCTGTCACAGTTCAAGGTACAGATTTTAAAATGGCTTAGAACAGTAATAATGTGCTTGACTCATTCCTGTTCACTCTTGAGTGGCAAATCTGCTTTTGGTTTTGATTGGTTGATACCAGTCTGATGGGTTTTAGGGGAGATGTCCCAATCCTTGCTTTAAACCCTCCCTTGTGGAAGTGAGCATAAGTGATATTGGTCCCATTGCCTTTCTCAGTGGGCCATGCCTGCCCTGAATGAGATAGGAGTGATCACATAGCTCTGGTGTTACATGGTGTCTGCATTTACATTATGCCTAACTGATATAGAAATCATTGCTACTCTGATACTGTGGTGATACACAATTAACAAAGCTTTGGGAATGAAAAATGAAATGGAATGGAGTATGGTGTGAATGGAGAATGGTAGAAAAGTAGAAGGAATTGAAGAAGTGTGTACTGAGGAAAAAAGTGTGGTGACTTTTAAAAAGCTTTTTCTGTAAAATATTTGTTTCCACTCTGATCAACTCACTATTTTTTTCTTCATGTTTGTCACAAGCAGCATTATTAATATTTACTCAGAGGTGTATTGTTTTAAATGCAAGCATATATTCAATCACACCAATCATCAAATACAAACAATGCAAAAGTGTTGGGTGTGCTAAAGCACCCCAACTAGCATTCAGTGCACATTAATTAAGCACTATAAGCAAGTCACACAATCCTAGGACAACCACAATCCCCAAAATACCTCCAATGCCATGTGACTTCTCTTAGCCAAAGTGCAGTCATTGTCCTTGTCTGGTAGTTGTCTCCAGCCAATGAGTGGATGTCAAGGAATGGTGGAATCAGTCCATGAAAGGACAGTAAAGCAGCCAGTCTCATCGATGTCCTTGGAGCAAAATTCAGCAACTTAGTGAATGCTTTGGCAGATACTTCTTACATGGTATCACCCCATCTAGGTTCTAGAGTTTTCAGTGAATAAAAATTGGCTCCAGTGTTTCAGATCAGAACTGTTGGCCAGTGCATGTTCTCATCCCTCATCATTCCAGTTGCAGTCCCTAATCCAGGCTGACACATTAGAGTAAAAGTAACACAAAAATTTGGCACTTCATTTGGCAAGTTTTGTGATGTTGGGCACAATATCTGATGTACTATTAACTAAAATCTGGGGAGTTTATCTCCCATAACCACTGTCTAATACTGGATGGTCTCGTGCTACTTTGTTACCCTTCTGAGCCTCAATTTCTTCTCAGGAAAATGGGCAAACAGTATATATTTCACAGGAGGTTGTAGAGATTAAACAATTTTATGTCTGAAAAGGCATCCAGGGTAATAACTGATAACTAATATTTGTTTTGTTTCTTCCACACAAACCACCCCATAAAACCACCCTGAAGATTGAATAAAAATTAAAAGGTGTGCAGGCAGCATGAATGATTCAGATTAAGTATAATAAATGATTCCTTGTCATATATAACTAAAATAAATATAAAAATAGAAATAATTTCTTGCCCATGAATGGTGCCTTTTTTGAGAGAAGGTTTTAATATTGAATGAATTCCCATTTATTTTAATATGATTTTATTGGAAATGAGGATGGACTACGTAACTGTTCAAGATCCCCCCAAGCCATGTAGTTTTATGATTCTTTGTTGTTTTTGCAAGACAAATATAATAAGCCTTTCTGGGTATTAAGTTCTGATTTCTACACAGAAAAAGTATTTGAAAAAGAGAGTGAATTTCATAAGAATTATATTTTGTTTTTGTAACCGGACCATTAATGTTTGTCTGATGAGTTTATTTGCCAACCCTCAAAGTTGCTTTGCCTTGGGCTCTGTGAGCAAGCACAGGCAGAACAGAACTATAAGAGGTCATGACAGACACTGAGCAACCCAGCCTCCTTTGTTCCCTGACAAGAGTGGGGGTGAGGTAAAGGGAGGACAGGAGGGCCTGGGAATGAAATGGTTCTGGGTTTGGGGATTCAGTAGTCCCATGCATTGTATAAGGAGTTTTAGGGTGTGATTATTAGCATTTTGGAATAGTTTTTTTCCCTTGGAATTTTTATTTTGGAGTCTAGCTTTGACAGTCTTATTAATTAGAACTTTTATTGGCTATAGCATGCCATATTCCTTTGTGGTTTTAAATATTAGTGACTATTGTGGTTTTTCTTTGTAATCTAAATTCGTTTGATATTAAGACCAGCTGGTTAAAGTTATTTATTTTGATACAGAAAGGTGTTATGACTAAATCATGCTAAATGAGACCTGTCAGGGAGGCAGCATGCTGCAGTGGGAAGAGCAGGGGCTTTGAAGTCATATCTGAGAAGACAATTATACTGATGAATGAAAGATTCTTGTGCCTGTTGGCAGGCTCTAAGTAGGCTATAAGAAAACTATGTCTTTGAATCTTAGTAGAGCTATTAGGAAAATAAATGCAAATTGTCATGAGAAGGGATTTGCTCCTCAACATCATCTCTTGACTTATGAGAAGAAAGAGACTGTTTCAATTTGTAATACTCCTGAGACCTCCAGATGTTGTCTGTAGTGCTGAAATAAACCATTCTTTTCTATAAGCATAGAAAATCAGAAAATGGTTTATGCATAGATTAATCCATTTAGTTAGGAGAACAGTCATATAAATAATTTTAGAAAAGGAAAACAGAGAAAATGGAAAACCTGAGTCCCTGGAACAGAACATTTGGGATTAAAGTGCCTGCAAATAATATGTGCAAAGCAGAAACGTTTGTTAGGACAACTGTAATGGCCCAAGAGGAAGATAGCATGAATTTGACCCTCTCTTTACCTTATTTTTGTGAAATAAAAGCCCATTTTCTTGTCATGTCTCATAGAGGAAAGCAATTTTAGCTTGTGATTGAGAGAAAGCCCTGTCATGCAAGGGTTATAGATATGTAATGGGGATGATAATGTACATTACTGAACACGTGTCAGCAGTATGCCATGACTGTAGAAGTGCATCAGATCCTGGTGTGTACACTGACTGAGAAATGGCAGACCTCAACCGGACTCACTGACTCAGATTCTGTTTATTAAGTTTCTGTGCTTTACTTATTTTTCTCTTATATATCTCTATGCATATATTACATACATGAATATATACAATTTGTAGGAGTCATTGGGGGTGAGTCAAATGCCAGCAGGAAACAAACAGAAGGCAGCATGCTGTAGGTGAAGAACATAGATGTTGGAATTCATCTGTGCTGAGATTCAATTCTAGCTGTGCAACTTGAGCAAGTTTCTTTAACTCTCTGAACTCAGCCCCATGTTTGAAAACAGAAACCTCTCTAAAGACTGTCTTCCAAGGTGGTTGTAGGAACTAAACAGCCATCTCATGCCATCCTTTCCCTGTGTGCTCTCTTTCTCTTCATTCCTTAGAAACTCCATTCCATTTGCAGTCTCAAACCTTTACACCCCTTCCTGTAGTGCTGTTTTCTTGGTTGGCTTCTTACCACCCTCGCCCTCAGCTTAGATGGGAACTTTTCTGAACATCTTCTAAATAAAGTATGTCTACTTCATAATTATGCATGTTTTGTTTCATTATTGATTTTTTATAATTTATTTTTTGGTAGGGTGGGGGTTTTGTATCTGTTTACTGCTTGTTTCTTGATCCCAGATGAACACTAGGTAGCCTAGGGACACAAGCATGTCTAACTTCTATTCCTTGAATATTCATTGTGATGTCTAGCACAGAACTTTCTTGTAGGTGTTTATTAAAGACTGAGTAAAGTCTTTAAAACACCTCAAGAGGGTTGGAGAACTAGGAGGCACTTTTAATGACAAGTCAATGTGTGGATAGTTTTAATCACTGAACTGCTAGTTACAGCTGCTTCCTGTATTGGACTCTGAGAGAGGCCATGGACGTCTGGCCCTGCACAGTGGCCACTTCACTGGGAGTCTGAACAAGGGGAGAGTGGTTTTCCATGCCTCTGTTTAAAGCATGGAGTTAATTCTTGTCATGCTTGGTGGTTATATTCTTTCTACAAAACTGAGTTAGTAAATGTTGAACGACTGCTCCTAGGGGAAAAGCAGTGTGAAGTTCTTGTAATACTCAGGTCACATTTCATTTTTATTAACTGATACAAAACCAAGGTTCTTTGTTGTTTTGTTGTTGATTTGTTTGTTTGTTTTTTGTGTGTATATGCAATACTGAAAACTAAACTTGGGGCATTTTACCACTTAACTACATCCCAGCCATTTTTACTTTTTATTTTCAAGGTCTGCAATCTAAATTTCCTAGTCTGACCTCAACATTGCAATCCTCCTTCATCTACCTCCACAGTCATTGAGATTACTGCATGCACTACCACACCTGGCCTACAAAATCTTATTTTAATGTGTGCTTCTATTTAACATTATCTGTTTTAATATGAGCTGTTGGTTCATTAACATTGAACTCATGACCAAGAGTACTATAACTCATATTTAAAAAAAAAACACTTATCTTTCATGCAGTTTATGAGACCCACCACAGCCTTCTTTTGTTTAAGAACTCCTGAGAGCATTTCATTGTTGATATTGGGCCCAGTGAAAATCACCACAAAAGGACACAGATTTGAAGTGTGAGTTGAAACAAGAAGGAAGAATATCATCTCATTTGTCCTCAGCTAGGAATATGTGGAGACTAAGACTCAAATTCTCCATGATTGATTTTATATTGATTAAAAAATAGACAGCAGAATGCATTACAATTCTTATTACATGTATACAGCACAATTTTTCATATCTCTGATTATATATAGAGTATGTTGACACCAATTCTTGTCTTCTTATATGTACTTTAGATGATGATGTCCGTCACATTCCACCATCCTTGCTTTAAATTTTAGTATTTAGAGAAATTCACAAATATAGAATCTGTGAATAATGAGATTTATACATATATTTTATCCATTATTAATAATTAATACTCTCATACTTTAATTACTTTGCTTTGAATAATATACATTTATATTAAAATGATGTTCATATAAACAATGATTATCCACCATGGATTTGTTATTTATATTAAACAAAGCACTTTTTTGTAGTCTTTTCACTGAATGCCCAAAATACTATTTTGTTTTTTAAAACACCTTTAATTAAAAAACAAACAAATGCACACACACAAATACATACACACACACACACAAAAAAAAAAAAAAACCACCACACATGACTAAATGGTTCTTTATAGATTTATCCTACGGCTTTATCTGGGTTGTATTTGACTCAGTTTGGAGAAATTTGCAACATCTTATTTGAAAAATACCAACATCTTATTTGAAAAATAAAAAGTTAAAGCTAACTGCCAAGAAATCAGTTTGGAAAGCTCTAAGGAGGTGTCTTGACCTTGCTGTCACAGAGCTTCCAGTACTTCCAAGGATACATGTGAGGAGGAGGTGTCTTTCTTTGTTCTTAGTCTTCCATTGTAATAAACATACACCTCTCAATTGACTCATTTGGTAAAAATAGCAAGTTCCCAGGCCAGTGCCATGAAAAAAATACATATAACACAGAGTTTACCATTTTCACACGATTCAGTGGCATTATTTAAATTCACAAAGTTGGAAAACTGTCACTACTATTTATGAGATCTTCCCAAATTGACTTTTGTGTGTACAGGTCTTTGAATTTTAATGCATTTCTTTATTCATTCAGCTACCACTAGAATTAAGGTACAGAAGAGTTCCAATAGCCCATAACTTCCTTTATAATTGGAAATTCCCTTTCAACTCCAGCAACCTCTGAGTGCTGTGTGTGTGTGTATTTAAATATTTTTAATGGTAGATGGACACAATACCTATATTTATTTTTCATTGGTACTGAGGATAAAACACAATGTCACACACATGCTAGGCAAACACTCTACCACTGAGCTACAACCCCTGCCCTGAGTATTATACTTTGACTTTCCAAAATATCATATAAATGGAATAATACAACATATCTCCTTTTGAGATCACACCATCATACCTTTGAGTTATTGCAGACATCAATAGCTTATTCCTTCTTGTGGCTGAGTACTATTCCATTATATGGATAAAGCATGTTTGTCCATTCACCCACTGAATGACATTTGAAGGAAAAAAATATGAGTAGGGCTGATGTAAACATGTAGGTAGAGATTTTGCATAAACATAGTTGTTATTTTTCTAGGTTAAATATGTAGGAGTGGGAGTGCTAGACCATAGATAAGTCTAAATTTCACATAATAAGAAGCTCCAAATTTTTTTCTAAAAAGTTGCAGTCCACTAGAAATACATGAGTTCCAGTTACTCTGTATTCTCACCAATACTTGATATTATCAATTGTTTCTCCTTTTGTTTGTTTGCTATTCTAATAGACACATTGTGCTAACATTACATTGTCTTCTATTTACATTTCGTTTTTTTTATTTTATTAATGTTTTCATGTGGTGTTGAGGATTAAACCCTGTGCCTCACTAATCCTAGGCAAGTGTTATATCACAGAGTCATAATCCAAGCCCTGCATTTTCTTAATTGCTAAGAATGTTGAACAGTGTCTCATGTACTTATTTGCCATCCAAGTGTCATCTATGTTGAAATTTCCATTGTAATTTCTTTGCCCATTTACAAAGAAAAGGATTTTTGTAACCATTAAGTTTTCAGACTTCTTTGTATATAATGGATATTCATCCTCTTTCAAGCACATGCTTTGCAAATATCTTCTAATCTGTAGCTTGATGCTTCTTTTCTTAACAAATCTTTCACAGATCAAAACATTTTAATTTTGGGAAAGTTGAATTTATCAATTTTTTTATGAGTTGTGTTTTGTCCTATTTTTTAACGTGTTGACGTTCTTATAACACACAGTTTACTCTTTTACCATGAACAATACAGTGGCTTTGGTACATTCACAATATTGTGCAAATGCCTTCTGCATTAGTCTACTCTCTGTTACTGTGACAAGATAATAAACTTAAAAGAAAAAAAAATATTATGGCTTACAGGTTAAGAGTTTTCAGTCCATGGCAATTTTGTCCTGTTGCTTTGGGTCTGTGGTAGCACAATATATCATGGTTGGAGCATGTGGCAGAGGAGGCTGTTCATCTCTTGGTGGGAGGGAAGCAAAAGAGGAGGAGGATGTGAAGGAGTTGGGGTTCTGGTGTCCCTTTAAAATGCATGCCCCCCACAGTGACCTAACTTTCTTTCACTACCACAACCTCCTAACAGTTTTACTACTTCCTTTAATGCATGGGCCTTTGGGGACATGGACATTCAGGACCCAAATTATACTACCAGGTCTGTCTAGTTTCAAAGATTTCATCACCTCAGAAGAGTAAGCTCTGTACCCATTGAGTTTCCAATTTATCTGTCTAATCCCTGGCAACTACCAGTTGGATGCACCTAACTCTAATAATTTCCTATGTTTGTTACCTTTTGTGTCTGAGTTCTTTAATTTATACAGCTTGTAACAGTAATTTATTCATTTTTTTGTAGCTAAATAGTATTTACCTTTGCTATATCCTGCATTTTATTTATTCTTCCACCTGGATATTTGTAACAATTCCACCATTTGAATATTGTGAATAATGTTGCTATGAACATATATGTGAAAGTTTGGATTTCCTACATTCAGTATTTTAGGGGTATTCTTGGGGCCAGAATTGCTGGTTTGTAAGGTAATTCTTTGTTTATTTATTTGTTTTTGACCTGGATATCAAAAATACCATTCCACACACATGCTCTATCACCAATCTATACTCGATTCCTTCCATGGTTAATGTCTTAAGAAGTGTCATGCTATTTTGTACATGACTAAACAATTTTATGTTCCCACAGTAATGTATGGAGTTTCCAATTTCTCCAAACACTTGCCAACATTTTGGTCATTTTTCATTTAGAAAAATTTAACTCATTTCCATCTTTGTGGGTGTGAAATGGTATCTTTTTGTCAGTTTGATTTGCATTTCTCTCACGGGTACTGATTCTGAGTAACTTATGTGTTTTTGCCATTCATATACCTTTTTTACATGAAATCTATTCTGATCCTTAGTATTCATCTTTTTGTTGTTGAACTGTAAGAGTACTTGATATGTTTTGGATGTAGAACCTTATTTACAGACATGACTTAAAAGAATTTTATTTTATGTATTGTCATTTCACTTCCCTTTATGGTGGTATTGAGGGTTGAACCCAGGGGTATTCTACAATGAGCCACATCCCCAGCCCTTATTTATTTATTATTTGTTTGTTTGTTTGTTTGTTTTATTTTAATTTTTAAAATAAATGACAGTGGAATGCATTACATTTCTTATTACACATATATAGATTACAGTTTTTCATATCTTTGTATAGAGAGTATGTTCACACCAATTTATGCTTTTATACATGCACTTTGGTTTTTTAGTGGGGGTTTTTGCATTATAATTCTTATTACACATGTATATATACCACAATTTTTTATATCTGTTTATATAAAGTATGTTGACACCCAATTTGAGTCTTCATACATGTACTTTGGGTAATGATGTCCATCACATTCCACCACACTTGCTAATCCCCCAACCCCTCCCTTTCACTCCCATCCCTATTCCCTATCTAGAATTCATCTAATCATCCCATGCACCCCCTCCCTACCTCACTATGAGTCAGCCTCTTTATATCAGAGTAAACATTTGGCATTTTTTTGGGGGGGATGTTGGCTAACTTCGATTAGCACTATCTTCTCCAGCACCATCCATTTACCTGAAAATTCTCTTTTATTGCTGAGTAAAATTTCATTGTGTATATAAGCCACATTTTTATCCATTCATCTACTGAAGGACATCTAAGTTGGCTCTACAGGTTAGCTATTTTGAATTGTGCTGCTATAAACCTTGATGTGGCTGTGTCCCTGTGGTATGCTTTTTTCCTTTTTATTTTTTGAGACAGAGTTTCACAGAGTTTCCCAGGCTGCTTTGGAACTTGTGATTCTCCTGCCTCAGCTTTCCAAGTCACTGAGATTACAGGAGTACTCCACCATCCCTGACTACATGTATCTTTCTTAATACTTAGTTGTGTGTGGAAAGATCTTGTTTGATTTTCATTGCAATTGTGTTGAATCTACATGCATTACATTGATTTGGAGAGAATTGACATCATATTGACATTTCGTTCAGTTTATGAACATGCTATTTCCCAATTTATGTAGGTCTTCATTTTTTTAAAATGAGTATTTTATATTTTTCAGTGTGTATATTTTATACACTTTTTGTTAGATTTACATCTAATTATTTCATTCTTTGGAACAAGTGTTTTTAAAATTTCAGTTTAGCTATTCCTTGCTAGTATGAAATACAAATATTTATTTGTTGACCTTGTATCCACTGACCTTATTGTATTCATTTATTAATTCTAGGAGGCTTTTTTCAGAATCTTTGGGATTGCTTATGTAGATAGTCATATTGGCTACAAATGGACATAGTTTATCTCTTTTGAAAGATTTTTTTTTCCTTTTTAAAGTTACATATGTTTTTTTTCCTTTATTTTTATTTATTTATTTTTATGTGGTGCTGAGGATTGAACCCAGGGCCTCATGCATTTGAGGCAATTGCTCTACCACTGAGCTACAATTCCAGACATTGAAAGTTCTTTTGCCATCTATTATTTTATTTAGACTTCGTGCATTGCTATCTTTCCCAGTAGTATTTCTCTTGTGTCTGAAGAATTTTGTTAGCATTTCTTTTGTAGCAGGTCTTATTTTATTTTCTAATTTTTCTTCATTTCATAATGTCTTTATTCTATCATGATTCCCAAAGGATGTTTTCACAAAATGTAGTGTTCCTGGATGACAATATTTTTTCAATTCAAAATGCTTTTCTACTGCATCTGTGCTTTCTTTGTAAAATAAAAAATACAATTGTTTGAAGTTTTTGTTTGTTTGTTTGTTTTACCTTCTATGTAAATGTGACCTTTTCTGTGGCTGCTTTCAAAATGATTTTCCTTACTTTTAGCTTCACTTATTGAATTTCACTATAGCTGGGCATGCACTTCTCTGGGTTTTAGCTGTTGGATGCTGAGTTCCTTGCATCTTTAAGTTTCACAAAAATGTGGGGAAATTTTACCTATAATTTATTTAAAACTTTTTGCTTCATCCTCCTCCTTTCTTCATTTCTCTGTCATGTCCATCCTGATACTAAGTCAATACCATAATATTTTATCTAATTTGTTACTTTTTTAAGTTGCTGATGGGCATTTATTTTTTTCTTTATTTATATGTGGTGTTGAGAATCAAACTCAGTTCCTTATATCTACGCACATACTCTACCACTGAGTCACAACCCCAGGCCCATCCTGTTATGTTTGATGTTAAAATTTTTCTTGGTATTTTTTCTCTCTTGAGTATTTTTTTCAATTTGTATAAGAGCATCTGCCCTCAGTTATTGGAGCTCAATTATAATAGCTACTTTAAAATTTTGTGTTCATGTTCATCTTTGTCTTTCTGGAATTTTCTGATTACCTTCTGAGTTGAGATTTTCCTATCTCTTCATAAGCCAAGTAATTGTGGGTTATATCTTGGATGTTTTGTTATTTTCTTATGAGTCTATACTTCTTGTTTACATTTTAAAAAGAATTTAGTTATTGTTTCACAACTAACCTTGGTTAGGTTCAGCCTACAAGGTCTAGTTCCTACTTTGTGGATTTTAGTTCCAATGTCTGTTTTTAGAAACTCATTGCTGTACTAAGACATAGTTTTCATGCACACCACCCAGTGGCCACTCTGGGCCGGAGTGCTGGTCTTCTGTAGCTTAGTGCTTAATGTCTAATGTATGCTATTTAGGGTCAACTCTATAAAGCAATTTATGGGGTTACACTTCTAAGCTCTCAATTTAGGTCCTCTTCTGACACTTTCTAGCTCTCTAGCTGCCCTTTTCTCAACCTCTGACCAACAGCTATGACTCCAGTTCCCCGGACTGTCCTCTAATCCTGCAATTACATCAAGCAGTGAGTGGGTCACAGAATGGGAAAGGCACTGGAATGCATCCTGCACTTTGCTTTTTGAACTGGAGTTTAAACTCAGGGGCACTAAACCATGGAGCCACAACCACCGTCCTATTTTGTATTTTATTTAGAGAAAGGGTCTCAGGGAGTTGCTTAGTGCATTTTTGTTGCTGAGGCTGGTTTTGAACTCATAGTCCTCCTTCCTCAGCAGCTGGAGCCACTCAGGTTACAAGAGCGCACCACTGTGCCTGCAACCTTGAGACCACACCTGCATGGACCAGTGTGGAGCTCATCTTCCTTGGAACTGTAGGTGCCTGTGCAGCAGCCACCACTGATTGCCTTGGGTGTGAGCTGGGACAGAATATACAGAAGGTTTTAAAATCACAGTACTTTCTCCATTCTTCCTGACCTATAGGAGCCCCCTTTGTGACCAAAAGGAGAAGGCTTTTTTTTTTCTTTGGTGCCCTTCATTTGCACTCAAGTAGTGCATCTCTTTGGATCCAAGCTGGGTGATACCAGATGAGAGGGGAAAAAAAGAAAGAAACCTACAAAATCAAAGAGGAACCCTGTTGCTAGTTTACTGTTCAGAGACATTCTGTCAGAGTATAGTTCATTCTATTTTGTGGAAAATTTTATGTTGAGTATGGATACACTATCTTGCTAAGAAATGGAACCTCTTTCACCTTAAAAAGATATAAAGTATGCACTTTATGTTGTATTTTTATGCTAGCAATTACTGAGAAGCAGTCATTTACTTTTCCTTGGTTTTCATTTTGATATTTGGTACCTTACACACAGGTGCCAACATAAAAATGTCACATGGGAAGAGAAAAGAGGTAGTTTTGGAAGTTTACTGTTTGGAAAACCTTGAAGGAATTTTTCATGCAAGTATTTGTATGCATATATATTTTTCTTTCAGCCTTGCTCTCTCCTGTTGCTTCTACCACCCTGCTTATATCCCTCTCCCACATATGGATTCCCCAGGGAATCTTCCTGCTGGCCAGCAATGGCAGCAGTTGGTAAAGCTATGGTTGTTGGTGGTGTAGGCAGCATTTCTCAAACTGTGGTTTCCCAAACACCTAAAGACAAAAAGGATTGGGGTTCAATAGGTATGAATATGGGCATTTTTAAAAAATATATTCTCATTTCAAAAATTGTGGAGCTTTTCATTTTGTTTTGTCATTTTTGCATAATAACATTTTTCTCTAAATTAGAAGGAATGTTTGATTGTGGTGCAGGAAGGTCAGGGAGGTCATGCATCAGTAGAAAGAATTGGTTTTCAGGAACTCTCTCTACTTACTGCTCAGTTTCACTGTGAATCTAAAGCTGCTCAAAAAATAAAATTCATTTATTTAAAAATAGTCTGACCCCAAAACTAAGTAACTTTGACATTTGAGAAGATAAGCTTTGAGCTTCTCCCTGGTACAAAACTATGGATTAAAATTTGAATAAAAAAGTTAGAGTTGGTAGTTAAAGAGTCAATCCAAGTGGTAAACCACCATGGTAGACTTTCATCTGCCCAAGGAAGCCTCTCACAGAGCACCTATGACCCCACTGTACAGCACCGATGCATATGCTTTTCAAAGACTGCTTCTGAAAGGAGTGGATTCCCACTAATCTGGTATGGTTTGGGTATAGCTACATTATGGTAGGCATGATACCATGTTTTGTTTTCAACAGTGAGAATAAGGCTGCTTTAATTCCCATGTGGTTGGTGTCAGTGTGTTTCCTAATCTGCTGTTCTGGGCCCACCATTCATTTCCCCCCATTTTTCTTCTGGTCTTACCACACTCCTCAGAACCAGACATGTATGTGGAAGCAAACATTCTCTGTGTTCTGGGGTGGATGGAAGATTGGTAGGGCAAAGGCACAGAACTCATGATGAAACCACATGATTTCTTGGAGCATGATCAGGAAATTCACTGATTTTATTCTTTGTATGACATTACACATTTCCCATGCCACACCCACAGGAGGAGAACATGGCATATGAAAAGTTCAGAACTGTGGTTCAAGGAGCTACAGAGTTCTTTTATTGTTTATTTTTAAAGTTTAGAAGAGAAACTCCAGATGATATAGGCACACTTTATAATCTGACATGAACTATAAAGTTGGGAATCTCTCCAGTGCTACAAAGTGACACCTACTTACTTATTAACTCGGGGTTGACATTTCATCTTTAATTTCTCATCAAATTTCTAATTTCTTTTCATAATATGATTGATTCTTCTCATAAATGTGTCACCTCAGTAATATTTTTGAGACAATTTGTTTAAAACTAATTTTGGGAAAATAAATAGCTAATATGATATGAAACAATGAGAACTGAGAACAGATTTTCTTTAGAAATTGATTCTCAATGTATGAAAAGCTAACAATGTAGAGAAAAAAAAACAATTTGCAGCTGCAGATTTGGATAGAACATTGTGTTTAGGTTTTTAGTTCTCTGACACTGGGTTCCAAACTAAATAAGTGATTTCTAGAATAGCCCTCAATCTCTTACATGTGCATTCAGCATAAGACAGGGCAGTAAAAACAACAACAACAAAATAATAGAAAAAAAGGAGAAATGCTTAATCCTAGCTGAACAGGTAAAACACAAAACACATTGCCATGAGAAGAATATGTTCTCTGCTGATTCTCAAGGTTTTATTTTATTTCACTTTAAATAAAGTGTCAACAAATAGAAGCAAGAGAAAACTCACTTTAAAATATCATAAGATAAAAGAAGTATAGCAAAAATTGTATTGTAGTTAGCCAGAAAGCAGGCAAGCCTTGCCAAAAAGCTTGCTGATGTCTCCTTTTATAGCCTCATGCCTTTAATCTAATTAACATTGAACTGAGTTACAAATACAGTTGCCTGTTTGGTTAAAAAGTAATACATTCATATGAAAGGTTAATGAAATGAATTTTCCCTCCATTCAATTCATTCAAAATTGTCCTACAATCAGTGGTTGCTATTGGAATAGAGATTAAATGTTTACCTGCATAAATTTTCTGTGTCATGACTGATTTTCTTTCACTTATGCCTCCATAGGTTAAATTTTACAAGTATAAGAATTCCCAAACACAATGCTGAGTTAGAAGTTAATTGCACACCATTAGTTCTTTTATCAAAGAGGTAGTGTGGAATAGTGGAAGGAGAGAGGATTTCCAGCAGGACTGTGTCCTATCATAGCTGTATGATTTGGAGCACATTTCATAACCTTCTCTTTTGCAGTGGTTGTCATCAGAACTTCTTGCAGGGTGGTATAATGGTCATTGATAAACTATGGAAAGAACTCAGCACTATGTCTGCCTAGAGTAGCTGTTCAATAAACTACAACTTAGAAAGGCTTGGGAAAATAAATAAGTACATTTATGGAGTAAAACAGGATAACTTATACTGATATTACTTATACAGCACTACTGAGTTCCTTTTGATGCTAAAATTTGTGTCAGGATTGGGTCTCAGAAAACCCTGTAATAATTCTAATAATGAGAGTAGCAGGATAAAGTCTCTGAAAGGAAGGGGAGTTTCATATTCCTACAGATAGATTTTTGATCTTACACTTTCCACCAGCCCTTTCCTTTTTTTTCTGCCCAAGCCAAAGCACCTTATTTAACTTGAGTTTAATGTTTGTTCCAAATAGCGAACTTAGTAGGTCACTGAAAACTTTTCAATCAACAGAGTGTAAACATTTATGAAAGTTTTACTTCATATGTACCATCTACTTTACAGTTCTATGAAACAGATGATGACATATGTACATGAACTATGTCCTCAGTGATTTATGGTGATGATATGATCATTAATTTTTGTGCCTCATTTCATCAGCCCTTGGTCTATTTTAGAAAAAATAATTAGTAATGTGCAAACTGGGAATCAGATGGGCCACCTGACCAGAAACGAATGCCCAACTGCAAGTGACACAGTTAGCAAGACACTAGGCTCAGCTGAGTATTTGTGAAGTGCTGGTTTTGTGTCTTCCATTTCACATCAGTTAGCAGCCATCATCACAACCCACTGAGGTCATGTTAGCATCCTTTCTGTATGTGGAAATGAAACATAAGATTTGGTGAGGTCAGGTGACCTGGTCAGAGGTGTGCAGCTATGGAGAGACTAGGACAGGGTCCCCTTCAACCTTAGATGTTATTCCTCTTTTACCACAGCTGTCTTGGGACTAATGTGTGTGGCTGAAGATGAGACATTCTGCAGTTATTTCACTTGTTACCTGTTCAGTTTCTTCTAATTTAGATATGTGTTCATGGGCTTAATGTTACAGGAAGACCAAACTCTCTACTGCACTATCAAATTCAGTAGCTACTGGCCACTGTGGCTCTTCAAATTATGTAATCAAAATAAAACTTAAAATTTAGTTTCTTAGCCACATCAGTCATATTTCAAGTGCTCACTGGCTACAAGAGTTAAGATATGTCTATAATATGTAAAAATAATAACTTTCATCATAGCTAATATGTATATATGTACAGTGTGCTCATTATTGGAATCTGTTTTATGTAATAGTCTTTTATTTACCCACACACTGCTTTCCTGCATAAGTATATGAAAGTCAACTATGATATGCTGAAAATATCAAATAGAAGACATATGTTCAGCAAGTGAAGAGTATTAATCCCAGACAACTAAAATTATAATCTTAAATCATGCCTTTCTTTTTAAAATCATTTTACCTACTCTCTAATTTTTCCTTTCCATCATAATTGAGCACCATTGTTTGTGTACATACAGTGGTGCCAAAGGTTTTTTTGGATTTGACATTCTATAATTTTTCCCATTTTTGACCCCACTTGTGGTAAATTAAAAATTAATCTTGTCACTGTTCAGAAATTAGAAGCAGCATTTCTATTTATTTTAAAAATAAGATAATAGAAAATTTAGTAAAGAGTTATGTGATTTAAAAACATTATCAGAAAAACTGGTGATACTGTGGAAAGTTTAAGTTGGCTATAGGTATACCAACTGTTCTAGTTACAGATAATTATTCTCTGGAAAAATTTTAAAAAGTTGAAATTCACTCTGTAAAATGCAGGTTGGGAATATTTATGTATAACATCTAAAATTACAGATTAAATCTTAGTCAAAAGGCAAACAATTTGCAAATGCTGGCACTAAATGAGCAGATTATATATTGAATATTTAATACACACTCTTAACTCTCTCTCTCTCTCTCTTCTCTCTCTCTCTCTCTCTCTCTCTCTCTCTCTCTCTCTCTCTCTCTCTCTCTGTGTGTGTGTGTGTGTGTGTGTGTGTACATGATCTCACATTGTATGTATAGTTACATATTTGGTCTGCCCATGTCCCTGTGGGTAGAGTAGTTTTCTTTATTATTCATTGGACCAGAGGACAGTAGAGTTTTAGATTATAGCTGGGTTTAGAGACATTCTGGACTGGAGTGTTGGACATGAATATTTAAAAGTCTTGCATTATTTCCAGGGTGCTGGTAATGTGCCAAGTTTACAATTGTAAATGTTTTGTCTTTGAGTGTTTTTGTTGCAATCCTGAGGACATCCACTTAATAAAAACCAAATGCTTATAATACAACTTTAACAACAGGCTATAAATACTTTAGTCATCCTTACCTTTTTGTAACTGCTGAAATATATTGCAGCAACCATTACTCTTACTTAGGATTTACTTCAGCTGGTACTCAAGACATTTATAGGTTTCATACTCTTTCCCTCTAGACTATGAGGGTGCGAGTCCTGCCTTTTATTTCTTTTTCCTGTGTGTTAAAGTGCCTGACATGGGAGATTTTAGGGAATGGCATTTGAAGGGAGGAAGAAAGGCATGGAAACTTATTCTCATAATCCAGTTGCCTTTTTTATTTGTAAGATCACTAGTGGCATGCATGGAATAATCACTGTGTTTTTTTTTTTTTTTTGGTGAAACAAAAAAATAATTAAATGACCATAGCACAATTGCAGGTCTAGGATTCCCACCTTATTCTTGAGTACCACCTGCTGTCTGCAAGTGTCTCCTTTTAGGCTGAAGTTTCAATTGAGAACTGCTGTTGTCAAAGTACAGTTATTCTCAGTAGTTAAACCATGTTGTTCTTCCTTCTCCCTCCTCGACATTACCCAGTGCCCACATGTGGTGTGTGTGGTAGTCTACTGAGACAGGGGTGTACATAACTTGAGGTTGACTGGGCACCAGGTATTCAGTACTGCCTCAAATACTTCAACTTCCAGTGGCATGCTGCACAGATACTGCATCTGCTGTCCTAAGTGATCAAAATTTGACCCTCTCCCATTGAAGTGGTTTCCTGTGAAAGATATGATGGTACGAGCCACATTAGTAGCAGAAAACAGTAGGTGGGGAGCTGATAGGCTGGAGGATATCGTGACAATTCTCTTGAAGCTCTGATAAACAGCTGTCAATCTCAGCACATCTTAATCTTGGCTTTGGAGAAAGCTGGCAGAGGATCCTGGTGGCTGATTTGTCTCCCAAGACTTGATAACACCAGTGACTTTTAGTGATGTGATTTAGACTTGTCAAGAAGCCTTATAACCATGCGGAGTCTTGATTCTGTAGTTTTCTGGTTGCTAATTATGTGATTTCTCTCCCTGGTTGAAGCAAGAGGAGAAATAAATAAATCAATGATAGGGATTAAATAATATTTTTGAATACCAAATTATTTATTGGAATACACTTATGTTCTATTAGTGTATAATTGTGTTCTCATCAAGATTCTTTTCTCATTAATAATAAAAATAGCTCATTTAATAAAATACTCTGTGAGAGCTAATGTACTGAATTCTCTTATTCTGTCACCATAATCCACAATCTAGGTTTTATTAGCAACAACTTGAATTCCACAGTGGTTTATGTCTCACTCAAATACAGACAAGTAATTTTATTCAACATTTGTTTGTGCATATAATGAATAAAGCATGGGGATAGTTGGGAGAGCTTCATGGAGTCTGTAGTGGGGCTTCTCAGATCCTTAAGGGGATACAGCTGAGCTTTTTTTTTTAATCATGAAATATTTTATTTATTTTTTATTGGTTGTTCACAACATTACAAAGCTCTTGACATATCATATTTCATACATTAGATTGAAGTGGGTTATGAACTCCCAACTTTTACCCCAAATGCAGATTGCAGAATCACGTCGGTTACATATCCACAATTTTACATAATGCCCTATTATTAACTGTTGTATTCTGCTACCTTTCCTATCCCCTACTATCCCCCCTCCCCTTCTCTCACATCTTCTCTCTCTACCCCATCTACTGTAATTTATTTCTCTACTTGTTTATTTTCCCATTTCCCTCACAACCTCTTATATGTAATTTTGTATAGCAATGAAGGTCTCCCTTCATTTCCATGCAATTTCCCTTTTCTCTCCCTTTCCCTCCCATCTCATGTCTCTGTTCAATGTTAATCTTTTCTTCCTGCACTTCCTCCCTGCTCTGTTCATAGTTGCTCTCATTATATCAAAGAAGACATTTGGTATGAGCTTTTGATGGGTGAGCTCCTCTGAAGCTGGATTGGGGGATCCAGGAAGGGCATAGGAAAGCCTTCAGAAATCTTTCCTTAAGAAAGGGAATCCAAGATTGTGGGAGGCATGGTCTTGTCTATTATCACTCAATTTCTGAGTGTCCTAAGAAAATAAAACGTGCTGCTGTGTGAACTTGAGACCAGAGTGTGATTTGACAGTGATCTTTGCTGACCCCCTGAAGGGTAGGTAAATTTTCCTTTCAGTGGTGATAATTGGCAGACATAAATCAGCTGCTATCTCATTGAAGTAGGACATGTGATAAAACTTTGTTTTACAAAATGCAGGAAATTATCTAAATTGTGACTAATTTAAGATTTTTTTCTAATAGAACATACTACACAAAATTGATCAGTACAGACACCATTTGCCTTGTTCTGTAAATAATAATCAATTTATGGGTATTTGGTATGTTTATATATAAATATAAATATCTGTATATATATAAGTGTATATATATACACACACTTATATATATAAATATACAAATATAATATATATACATATATATATAAATATACAAATATACATTTTAGTTAAGTTTTGATAGAACACTCCTAGACTTATATAAACTATAGTTTTGAGTTGAAACATAGTGTGTATTACTTTGGGGATTTATAGAAACTGTCAAAAATGTGAAATCTAAGGGGTGAATGAAAAATGTCTGTAAACACATTAAAGATTAAATACAGGCTGAGACCAGTGAAACAAACTGATCTTGTGAATTAGCAATTAAAGTGCCTTTATAGGTTATTGTCTTAGTAGAGTCTGAGTTTTAACAGCTGCTAGTAGTTTAAACTAATAGAGGCCTGAATAGCCTGTAATAATTTGAGTATGCTTTGCATTTGTAAATTGCTTCTTAATGGGAGCCCTGATTAATGTCACCTTGCTTAAATTACTTGAAGTGTTGTTATAAAAAATGAAATGAGTAAATAAATTTTGCAAACATGAAAGTTGCTTGCTCTCTCATTCTCTATGTGTATGTAAGTGTGATATAAAATTATGTGCTGAGCTTGTTGAGTTGTAGTTTTAATGGTTTTAAACTTCATTTAGATCCCCTGAGTACAAATAGTGAAAAGATCTCAAGCATATTTGGCTGAAAAAGGTTAAGTTTGTGACATAAAGGGTGTTGTAAGAGGGGCTGAGTTTGTCACTCAGTGGTAGAGCACTTGCCTGGCATGTGTGAGGTACTGAGTTTGGTCCTCAGTATCACATAAAAATAAATAAATAAATAAAGGTATTGTGTCTGTTTACCATTTGAAAAATATTCAAAAGAGTATTATAAGAGTATTTAGGTGAAATATGAAGCCAACTATTATAGGAACAAATGTTGTCTTCTGAGCAATGAATGCATTAATAATACATCATTTGCGTGCATTATTTAATTTGCCACAGGGTCCTTTGCTAGTTACATGCTGTAACACCTTGTCCATATACTTGGTTTTACTCTCTGTACTTGAAAACCAACTGAGTTTCTTAAAAACTATTCTAAAATTCAAATATTTAAATTCTCAGTTTAAATATTTTCTTAATTCATTGGTCCTTTCTTCAGTTAGCTATAAGGGAGAATGTTTTCCTATCATCACAGATGATTATAACTAGTTTTAAAACTAATCCAGTTAAATGATACAAAGGACAAAACTTTTTTCTTTTATGCTCATAAGTGATTTTTAAAAATTTGTTCTTTTTAGATATACATGATGATAGAGTATATTTTGACATATTTACATGGAATATAACTTATTGTAATTAAAATCCCATTTTATGGTTGTATATGATGTGGGGAATACTGGTCATGCATTGATATATAAACATAGGAAAGTTACATCTGATTCATTCTGTCTTTTCTATTCCCATCCATCCTCATATGTCTTCATTCCCTTTGGTCTAATCCAATGAACAACTATATTTTCCCTCCCCCTCATTATTGAGTGTTAGCATTCAACATTTGGCTTTGGGGGACTCTCTTATTATACTTAGAATAATGGTTTGCAGATCCATCCATTTAATGACAAAAGTCATAAAATAATTCTTTTTTATAACTGAGTACTATTCCCTTGTGTATATGTACCACAATTTCTTTATCCAGTCATCTGTTGAAGGGCACCTAGGTTGACTCCATATCTTGGCTATTGTGAATTGAGCTGCTATAGACATTGATAGCTACATCATTGTAGCATACTGATTTTAAGTCCATTGAGTATATGTTCAGGAATGAGACAACTGGGTCAAATAGTAGATCCATTCCAGTTTTTTCGAGGACTCTCTGTACTGCTTCCCAGAGTGGATGCACCAATTTTCAGTCCCACCAGTAATTTATGATCATGCCTTTCTCCCCACATCCTTGACAATTTTTTCATTGCTTGTATTCTTTGTAATTGCCATTCATCTGGAGAGAGTTGAATTCCATTGTAATTTTAATTTGTATTTCTCTATTTGCTAGAGATGTTGAACAAATTTTTCATATATTTTTTGATCATTTGTATCTCTTTTTTGAAATGCCTGTTTAGTTCCTTTGCTCATATAATGTCTGAGGGTTTTGTTTTGTTTTGTTTTGTTTTGTTTTTGTTTTTGTTTTTTTGGTGTTGTTATATATCCTTGATATTAATGCTCTATCTGAGCTGCAGATGGCAAAGATTTTCTGCCATTCTGTACACTTTCTCTTCACATTCTTGATTGTTTCCTTTGATGTGAAGAAACTTTTTGTTTGATACCATCCCATTTATTGATTCTTAATTTTAATTCTTGTGCTTTAGGAGTTTTGTTAAGTTAGTTGGTTTCTAAGCTGAAATTATGGAGGGTTGGGCCTGCAATTTCTTCTGTTAAGGACAGAGTCTCTGGTCTAATGCCTAGTTTTCTTGAGTTACTTTTGAAGCACACACATTTTAGATAACTTTTAAATACATGTTAAAATATGTAAGCATGTTACATTACTCAATATTAAAATTATCTTTACATGGTAATCACAAGTTGACATTTTTTTCCTTTGGATTATATAAGGGAGAATGAAGACCTTATGAAATTAAAGATGGAATAGGAAACACTTTGAAAATCCTCAATAAACAACAAAAGCTATATAGGAAAAAAATACCAATGAATGTGATGAAATTAAGAAGTGTTCCAGAAATAAAAAGATGAAGGTTTTAAATGTGAGGATGCTCATATTTTATGATCTTAGAAGAAATCAACTAGTTTGGTTATCAAACCCCTGTCCTCTATCAACCCCCTGTCCTCTTTATGGATCAAGGCCATCCATCTAAGTTCTCCAGTCTTGTTTGTTTTACTGTAGAAGTCAGTCAGCTCTGCTGTCTAAACCTCATCATTTTCCTTTATTTCTAGGCATACTTTCGACAGAGTTTTGCCTTCCAGTATCTTGGACATCATACCAGTGCCCTGGTAGCCATCATATCTGGACTGGCTCAAGACCCAAAGAGCCTCCAGCTTCTGATGGGGATGATAAAAGCAGCCATGAAATCTCCCATGAGAGGTAAATATGATGAAAGTACATGGTCTTACCTTAATTTAATTTAAACTCAAATATTTGTAACCTTCAAATATTATATACTCAGGGACAGGAAATTGATAAGATATAAAATTTGATGGGCTGGGAATGTAGCTTAGTGGTAGATAAATTGTGCTATCTCCTAGGGTCAATCCCTGGCATGGAAGGGTGAGAGGGATGGTCTCAGATTTTCCAAGATCTGACATCTTACACAGTGGAAGATCAAGACACACTGCCAGTCATTGATGTTAATGAAGCTTAAGAGTATGGAAGACAATTGGCCTGGACATAGAATATATTCTTAAATTTTTCATTAACTAACTATATGATCATGAGTTGACAGATTGACTTTTCCAGATTTTAGGATTGTTTAAATAATTTCCTTTATTTTTTGTAGTTCTGAGATTCTGTAATTCTAAACCACAATACCTTTAGTAGTTAATGAATTGCTTCAGATGAATCAATATACCTTCTATAAATAAATAAGGGAAGATATTAGACATTCTTTTATTTCTTAAAACAAAATGTGTACCTAACTAGAGGCAGTATCTAACATTGTGGGGAGGAGCATTAAGAGATGATTTTGAATTAAAAGGAGAGAGAGCAAAACAAGATAAATATATAATAGTTTATATTTATTTTTGCCTGTTATTTTTTCTATGTTATTGTAACTAGTATTCTTGAAAAACAAAAGAATGGATTGGAAATAATACTGTGAAAGTTAGAGTAGCTCTATGTCCCCAACTAGATGGCTTCATTTTGAGGAACAATATTTTTTTTTTCCTTTTGTGGTGCTGGGATCAAACCTAAGGCCTTGCTGATGCTAGGCACATGCTCTACCACTGAGCAACAACCCCTATCTTGAGAACATTGAATTTTGAAGAATGAGCTGTTGGGAATATATGACCAAAAGCATGTACTAATTGTTGTCTTTGAGTGGCAACATAGTCACTAAGATATATTCAGTGCATACAGAAGGCAGCTAATAATGTCTGACCCTAATTAGGTTATGTCTAGAAGAGATCTGTTTTTGACTCAAAAATTATACATTTTTGAATTTTCCTTTGTTTTAATTTATTTTTTATGATTATAATCACTTATACTGTCAGCATTAGATTTTTGATTCATGGTATACAAATGAACCACAACTTTTCATTTCTCTAGTTTTACATGATGTGGAGTTGCACCACATGTGCAGTCATACATATACCTAGGATAATAATGATTTTTGTCTCATTCTACCATCTTTCCTACCCTCATGTCCCCTCTGTTTGTCTACCACCCTTGGCTCAAAGTTCCTCCATTCTCCCCATACCAATGCATTATGTATCACCATCCACTTATCAGAGAGAACATTCAGCCTTTGGTTTTGGCGGATTGGCTTATTTCTCTTAGAAAGATATTCTCCAACTCCATGCATTTATGTGTAAATGCCATAATTTTGTTCTCCTTTAATGCTGAGTAATATTCCATTGTGTATATATAGCATAGTTTCTTTATCCATTCATCTATTGAAGGGCATGAAGGTTGGTTCCACAATTTAGCTCTTGTAAATTGAGCTACTGTAAACATTGATGTGGCTGCATTGCTAGAGTATGTTGATTTTAAGTCCTTTGGGTATAGACTGAGGAATGAGATAGCTGAGTAAGGTGGTTCTATTCCAAGTTTTCTTAGTAATCTCCATACAGCTTTCAAGATTTGTTGTATTAATTTTCAGTCCTACCAGCAATGTATGACTGTGCCTTTCCCCTTACATCCTTGCCACACTTGTTTGTGTTTGTATTCTTGATAACTGCTATTCTGACTGGTATGAGATGAAATCTTAGAGGGGTTTTGATTTGCATTTCTCTAATTACTGGAGATGTTGAACATTTTTCTATATATTTGTTAATGGAATGTTTAGAACAATGGTACAGAATAGAAAACACAGAGACAAACCCACATAGATAAAGTTATCCCATACTAGAGAAAGACACCAAAAACATACAGTAGAGAAAAGACAGCCTCTTAAACGAATGGTGCTTAGAGAACTGGAAATTCATATGCAGCAAAATGAAAATCAACCCCTGTCTCTCACCATGCAAAAAAACTCAACACAAAGTGGATCAAGGACCTGGGAACTATTCCAGAGACCCTGTGCCTAATGAAAAAAAAAAAAAAGGAAGCCCGAATCTTGATCATATTGTATTAGGCCCCACCTTCCATATTAAGACTCCTAAAGTGCAAGAAATAAAATCAAGAATTAATAAGTTGGGTGGAATCAAACAGAAAAAGTTTTTTTCCAGCAAAAGAAACAATCAGTGAGTTGGAGAGAGAGTTTACATTTTGGGAGCAAATTTTTGCCACACTCATATAAGATAGAGCACTAACCTCCAGGATATATAAAGAACTCAAAAAACTTAACACTAAAGAAGTAAACAACCCAATCAATAAATGGGCTAGGAAGATTTTTAAGGAAACATAAGTTATGTTGACCTTCCTCAGTGTTGGTAATTAAATCTTATATTTGACTTTGAGGACAAAATTAAGGCCTTTTAATTGTTAGAATTTTGATAGAACCTTTCCAATCCTGTTGGCTGAAATAGTTCCTTAGGAATGAAAAAGATACAATCTTCTGCTGGCATTATTCTGTTTTTTAACTACTAGAAAGAATATTAGGGGGGTGTGGGGAGTGGAGAAAGAGAGAAAGAGAATGCTTTGTAAAGATATAGTCTTTGGGGTTGGGGCAGTAGTTCAGTTAAAGAGCACTGGACTAGCATTTGTGAGCCGCTGGGTTTGATCCTCATCTACAACTACAAAAAATTAAAAAGATTAAGTCTTTGAAGACTATAGTCTCCTGATTCTTTTTTGTTAATTGAAATAAAGTACACATATTATAACAGTCACCATGTTAAAATGTAAAATTGAGTGCTTTTTTTGTGTATTTGCAGTTATGCAACCATCACAACTCTCTAATTCCACAAAATTTTCATCACCTCAGAAGGAAACTCTGTACCCATTGAACAATCATTCATTCCCCAGCTTCCTTATCTGGTTTGTGATGTTTCATGTGAATGGAATCATAATATGTGACATTGTGTATGATTTTTGAAATGTAATGTTTTCCTAGTCTCTTCATGTTGTAGCATTTAGCAGTACTTCATATCTTTTTTGGCTGAGTAATATTTCATTGTATGGACATAGCACATTTTATTTATCCATTCATGAGTTGATTAGTGTTAGAATTGTTTCCACATTGGTACTATTAGGAATAATACTGCTATGAATATTAGCATGAATTTTTCTGTAGATGTATTTTCATCCCCCAGAATATATGCTGAGGAATGGAATGACTGGGTCATTGCCAGAAGTACCCATTCTGCACTCATGCCTGTGATACCTTGTCATCCTGCCTGAGAAACCACCATGTCTCACAGACAGAGGTCAGTATCTCAACTTTCTTTGTTCCAGTCAAGAAAACTCACCAGCTTACAAACCCCAGAATCCTATCACTTAGTGCTAATTGGGGGGATTTATATCAGTATGGTGTCCTCACTTACCTGTCTGTGTCTTGTGTTTAGCTATAGTCAAGCCTCACCTGTGACATCCTCAGCTCTGTGACAAAGATTGGGCAGTGATCTGAGTTTGGCTTTCATTTGCAATCATTTTACCTATTCAGCCTGACAGCTCCTGCTTCTCTAGTTAGTTTCCCAAAGCAATACTTCTTGAACTAATTTCACAAAATTTTCATCACCTCAGAAGGAAACTCTGTACTTATTGAACAATCATTCATTCCCCAGCTTCCTTATCAGGTTTGTGATGTTCCATATGAATGGAATCATAATATGTGGCATTGTGTATGATATATGAATATATCTGGCATATTGTTTACTTAAAGAGCCTCCCAATAAGTCAGAGAGGCAACACTTTCTGTACAAAGAGAATACCCAAGGAATAGAGTGCCTGCCTTCAAGATGACTGCAGTGTACCTGGTACTCAGGAATGCGTATGAGGCAACAAAGCTGAGGAGTGAACACCCCTCCCTTGCTGCTGGCTGTTTAGCATTCTGTTGCAGTGTCCTTTCCTTGCATTGCTGGACCTGACCCCTACATCCCAACCTGGCTGGCTCTGATGATCACATATGAGGATTTTTGACTCCCAGTGGTCTCATATTACTAATGGAGTTATTTTTTAACAGCTTTTGTTTGACGCATACCTCATTGGATTGCTTACCAAAACTATCTAGATGTGGGTTCTTTCATACCCCAACCTCAACACATTTTTTGTATCCTGAGACTTTATAGTGTGTGTATTGTTTGTTTTATGAACTAACCTACATTTTCCCCTCATATTAAGAAGTGCAAATCTACTTTGTTCTAGTGGAGCTGTTTTGGTAAAGGGTAAGCAGTTTGGGTTCTATTTAGGGAGTGAATTCAAGGGATTGATGACTCAGTTTGAGCTTTATTTCATATCAGCCATTTATAATTTATCTGAATAAAATATTTCCTTTTCCACTGTCTTAAGCCATCCCTACTCCCTTGTTTTTGAAGAGAAAAAAAAACTGCTTTGATCTCTATGTTTATGAATTTTTTTCCTTGGAAACAAATGGTTAACCAAAAATGGGCACAAAGCTGTGTTCCAGAATCTATCTTCAGAATCAGTGTATTGGGCCTGAAGAAGTTAAGATTGTACATCTTGAGCTTTATGAATCTTCAGGGTTGAAGAGGGCAAGATGAAGAGGGGGCAAGATGAGAGAATAGTGAACCTCTGCAACTGTACTAATAAGAAAGGTCCATTTAGTCCAGTATTATATTTTGACATACAATATATGATCTTGTTTACAAATGACAAAAAAGGTTCCACTTACCTTTAAAGAAAATAAAAGAAAAAGGCTTAAACTCCAGTGCTAGAGATCATATAGATAGGGCTAGGGTTTTCTTTGCAGTTGCTAGATATATTCCCTTTAAGCCACATACATGAATAAAAAGAAAACAAATGTTTACTAATTTCTAGGAATCACACACACACACACACACACACACACACACACACACACACACACACACCACTCCACAAAATAGGCAAAAACTGGCCCAACCTCTGTGGGCAATCTACATTTAAAGTTTAGATAAAATGTGATTTCCAAGTAAATGAAGAAAATTTTTGTGACAGAATCAGGCTTTCTTATATTTAAACTAGGGCAAAATAGCTTTATAATTAACTTTGTCTCTCCTTTTAGGACCATTTCCATATAGTACACAAGTTATTGATATTCTCACATAGTAGAGTGACAGGGGACTCAAATTTAGGGCATCATGGAAATTTTAAAAGCACTCTATGGATGTATTTCTTTGTATAATTTTAAGAGAGGCTCACCAGCCTTTCCTCTAAGCAAATATAGATTTCAAGCTGATGACACTCTATACACACTAAAGCATTCACGAAGTATGTTTTAACAAGATGTGAATAGAGAAGGAGTCCCACGGGGTATGTTGGAAACACCCAGAAATTTAATGCCAAGCAGATATAAATGAGAGAAGTGGCTCTGCAGCAATAATACCAACAAAGGAGATAATGATATATGCCCTTGGAACCTGTCTCTTCATCAATAAAAGAACAATTAGAATAGCCATTTTCCAGTGTGCTTTTATTAGAAATAACATACAGACAGACAGTACCACTCAGCACTACCACCTAATACATTAATTAATGTATTAATACTAATTAATACATTAGGCTGAGGATATAGCTCAGTGGTTGAGTGCTTGCCTTGCACATGTGAGGCACTGGGTTTGATCCTCCACACACATAAAAAAATAAAGATATTGTGTCCATCTTATAAAAAAATTTTTAAATCAATATATCATAGAGAGCAACCATTCAGCCCATAGTGTACTGTGGTTCATTGGCCTCATGGTGACTTGTTTGGCCAGTGGCATAGCCACTATGGACTGCCATAGCTGTATGCCCTCAGCTACTGTCACTCTTGTGGCAATTGTACTTCCCATCCTATAGAACAGCAGTGCCTTAGGGGACCTAGCAAAGGGTCTTGAACACATTTGAGTTTCACACTTGATGGAGAGAATTGAACTAATCCACAAGTACTGGTTCAATGAGTTTCTTCTAAGTCAGCCTCCAGTTCTCATTGTATTTGAGGAAGCCAAATCTCCCCACTTGACAAGGACTCCCATGTATCTTTTCTGTTTGGGCAAAACATGGTCTGTGTGTTCGAGGAGTCCTCCCTTTTCTAGTGGAGTCTACCCCTTAACTGCTTAGCACTTCATGCACGCAGCCACCACTCCATCCCTGCAAAGGCTATTTCCCTACATGCTAAGGATGGGAGGGTACTTACAACCAGGAAGGCCCAGGTCCTCCTTTGAGGAATCCATCAGTTTGAGGCTTGATGAATCCATCAGTACAAGGCTTGCTACCAGACCTATGACTCTGGAAAGAATGAACTCACCCACTCCCCACTCCACAATTGGGAGTCCCCAGAAGGCCCCAGACTCATTATTCCCTGAAGACAAGTCACCAGGTTCTGAGCCCTGGGAATTCCAGGAGTAGTGGTTGTGGAGTGGGTGACAGTTGATGGAAAGAAGGGACTCCATCTTGTGACATGACATGAGCATGGTTGTCTTCCATCAAAGAATTGTCCCAACACAGAATTGTCTGTTTCCAACTTCATAGAGGGACCTCACAGAACATCCCCAAGGAAAGGGTCCTTGTACTTTCAGGAGCTTCTATTTATGTTGTTGGTTGTTAAGGAGCCATTTCTAGATAGCTTTTTTAGTGGGGAGTAGGGCAAGGAGCACAGTAAACATTGGACAGCCCTGTCCTGAAGAAGTTTCTGAGCAAGTTGTCAGGGAAAAAAAGCTGCTCGGAAGAACCATGTGGTCCACACCTCCTTCTTTGGCTCCTACAATCTCTCTCTTGTTTCTTCAACAAGTGTTTCTTGGGAATCATCATGCCCTGTGGGAGCTCTCTCTTATGTTATCCTGCATCTCTTTCCAGCTTCATCTCACTTCCCATCGTTCGTACACCTTTCCCTTCTGGTCATGCCAGATTCCCCATAGACCTTTGGACTTCGGCTCAGACTCCTCCTTCACTCAGGACTAGCTCTCTCCACATTTTCACCACTGAGCACCTTATCCTCCCAGGTGGTCAACTCTCCATCTCTGAAGCAAATAGTTCTTTTAGTTGATTTTTCAGAACTACATTTTCTCCAGTTTGAGGAGATGTGGAGAATTATTTAATCCAACTCACATCAGATGCTTGAATACTAAGGTCAGTACTTCCCTACTCGGCAACCAATCCCCCACCCAGCATTAATTTAACTGAGGGACTTGATTCATTTATTACCAGCTCAGTTAGGAAGTGATTAGCTTCAAAAGTGGTTTCACCAACCATCCTCACAGCTGCTACTTCTCTTTACTGAAATTTCCAGGTACAGTAAATTTTATCATAATCATATACTTTGAGGTAGGCCTTATCCTTCTTTTCTCAATAAGGAAGTGAAGCTGAGGGTCTAATATTAAGTGATTACTCCAAGATATACCAAAGAGCTGAACTCTTCAATGTGGATCATTGCTTTATTAGTAAATGTCTAATAAATCCTAGGATAGCCTCCCAGGAGGGTGTACCACTGATCCTGGCTTGGCTCCTGGAAACCATTTAGTTACTCCCATTTCTTAAATTGCCAGAATGATCTTTTCAAGAAGAGCTAATGCTTTTCTACTCAAATACATTGTGACTTCCCATATCACCCAGATTTAAAACCATAATCCTTGACCAAGGCCTCCAAATAACTGAGCAATCTCAGCAGCTACTCCAATACCTCTTTTGCCTCATTTCTACTACTTTCCTCCTCACTCACTCATATAGAGTACAAGCAGGGTACACATCCTTGGAATTCAGCGTGTTTGCACTTTCTATTCCCTCTTCCTGGAAAGCTGTTCTCTAAGATACTCATACAGATCATTTGCTCATTTCATTTAGGTTTCTGCTTGATTGTCCCCTTATCATCATCTCTCTTAGCCTGCTCTGTTTTTCAACACAGCATGTATCATCATGTAACATATATTTATTTTTTGTTTGTTTCCACTGGAATATAAGCACCTCAAATTAATGTAAACAAGGATCTAAGACTTTCAGAAAGTGAGAACTCCTATGAAGAGAATAAAGTAGGGAAAAATAAGAGGGCAAAATAAGGTAAAGAAAAGATGATGCAGTTCATAAATAAAGGTTGCTTTGAGGTCCTGACATGGGATGATGTAGAGGTAGCCAGGGCTGATCTATACAGAGAAAACAAGTGCTGTGATTTTGAGCCAGTTTTAGTCCAGCACCCCTGGGCTTATTAATCCGATACTACATTGCAAGCAGCACAGAGCAGGGTGGATCTTCGTAAGTATAGGTTTGACTGAACAGAATTGGAGGCTCTGTTTCTGCCTCAGGAGAGGATTCAGTCAAATACACCTAAGGAAGACTTCCACACAATGCAAACCAATGAGGGCCTTTACAGAGGGTCCACTAATGCTGCGAGCATGTGACACAGGTGTTGATGTCACTGATCATGAACTCAGGAGCTCACATGTGATTCCAGAGGTTAAAAAGATAGTGTCATCTGGGTTGAGGAAGAGAAAGAATGCATTCCAGGGACCAAAAAGAGCCTTTATAAAAACTTGTCAAGGGCAATTTCTGGTGATTCTGGGAAGTAGTTTCATTTGGCTGGAGGTGCAATTAGATTTCAGGAAGCAGAAGGCAGCAAGGCTTTGGAACCAACTGCCACATTGAAAAGTTCAGCTCTTTGGTAGAACTTGGAGTAGTCACTTAATATTAGACCCTCAGCCTCAGCTTTCTTATTGGGAAAATCAGAATAAAGCCTACCTCAAAGGATATGATTATGATAAAATTTACTGCACCTGGAAACCTCAGTAAAAAAAAAGTAGCAGCTGTGAGGATGGTTGGTGAAACCACTTTTGATGCTAATCACCAGCTGCTACAAGGGCCAAGTGAATTTACAAAGGAGCAAGCTCTATGAGGACCCTCAGGTTCTGCCAGCTCTGCAGTGAAAGATTGGCACAGAGACTGCTGGTCTGGAGAAGGGAAGGTGTGAATCCAGGCATGCTTTTGGAAGTAGGAGAGCTGAGGCACACATAAGGCAGCAAGAGCCTATGGGAAGGAGTTAGAGGGGTGAGCCCAACCCCTTAATGGACTCAAGTCTACTATAGACACCTGCCATCAGAAGTGCTGTCAGAAATGAGAAGTAGACTTTAAAATAATGATCTTTAGATTTTTTACCTCCTCTGCAGCTCAATGTGAAAAAAAGTGAAATGGCCAAGCACAGGAAACCCAAGCAGACCTAATTCTGCAGAGGAATCTTTCATATTCATAGTGACAGGTAAAGAGTTAACCCTCAATTCTAGCAGATAGTGGTTACTGACAAATCCTTTCTCAGAATCTTAGGGAAAAGTTTTTTCATAAACAATAATTCTTAGAATAATATGTACAGTTGTTATAAAGAATGAGAAAAATACTTCTTAGATGCACAAATCATTTAATGAGTTTGTGAACCTCAGCTAAGTTGGTTTTCTTTTTTTCTATGAATAAAGCATAAATTGATATTCTGTCTGATCACATATTTCAGACAGATGCCTTGGGGAAACAGCCTATAATCAGAGGATTCTCTAAGAACAAGTAGCTTTCTATTTAAATGTAGATGTCCAAGTCATAGGAGACATTTATAAAAAGATATTGAAAATTTGAACATATTTATGTAGTTCAGTGATAATGTATAAGATGATTTTTAACTAGAAATGAGAAGTATTTCTATGAATTTTTGTGTCCTTGCCATGAACCCCAGTTTAAGTATGAGTTGTGGGGGTTTTGGAGAAAATTTGAAGGAAACATTGTAACATCTTTACTTTCTCTAGGAAGTTATTTTAAAAAAATTTAAAAAAACATATTTAGTCTGTCCCTTATTTGCACATAAGGAACCATTTCTGATAAAATCACAGTTACATTCAAACTAGCAATCACCTTTCTTTCAGCAGCTACAAAGGAACTCATTAGTGAGGGTGAAGCATGAACATGGAAACCTAATAGATATTCCCCAAGAATAGAAATATGAATAGTAATTGGCTTTACCAATTACTAGCTGTCTGACATGGACAAGTTTGTTAACTTTTTGAGCCTTAGTTTTCCTATTGTAAAGTGGAGATAACAATAGTACTTGAAATCTATTTGAGAATTAAACAAATTAAACTCTATAAAGCATTAGATTAGTGCCTGGCAGAAAGGAAGGACTATAGGTATGTTCTTCAAAGAATAAAAATAAATATTATGTTGGGAACCTGCTTGCAAATGTTAAGTAACTAACTAACTTTCTTTCTTTCTTTCTTTCTTTCTTTCTTTCTTTCTTTCTTTCTTTCTTTCTTTTTTTCTTTCTTTTTTTCTTTCTTTCTTTTGTTTTTTGCATTCAAATTCCTCCATTATTCTAGAATCTTCCACAAGAAGCTTTCTGAACTCCTTTCTTCAAAGTACTCATCATCTATTCTGCCTATTTGGCCACCATATGTGCCTTGGGTTTTCATTGCCACTTACATTTTCATGTCTGAATATTCACTAATTAGACTTAAAGATGCTATTTTTGGTATTTCATGAATTTTATTTTAGGTATATGTACTAATTATGAAAATAATAATAAAAGTAGCATACTCTGTCAGGTATTATGCCTAGTGCTTCATATGTCTTATTTCATTAAATTCTCATGACTAGTTTCTGAAGGCAGTATTGCTATCCTCACATTATAGTTGAGGAAGCTGGAATTAGTCTCATAAATTTCAGTGCTGATTCATAAAATTTGCTAATATCATAAACAATCAGAATATGCTGTCCTTAAAATAAGACAATGTTTTGACATGCTTTTTTAAAAATAAAAAAGTTAAAGTAACCTTAGGCTGCATTAGTTGAGTGTTTTGCTTAAGATCTAGGAGCTAATGAGTCCTTTTATGTGCTGTTTTGGTTAGCTAGACTACACTTTAATTAGTATCTCAAATTGGGACTTTTGTGTTTGTACATGGTACCAGATATGATGCCCAAGGCCTAACACAAGCTAGATAACACAAGATAGATATATTCTACCAGTGATCCATCATCCTGGGGCCTTATATTTAAGCAAAAATGTTGACAGGGAAGAGCAATTCTAGGGTAGGATGACCCATTCTTGAAGACTTTCTCACTCAGAGGTCATTTTGGTAATGATGCCTTTTCTGAATTCTATGCCTTCTTTAATGTTGTCATTCTGAGCCTTCAATATGTCTTTTATCTCCTCCTGCCTTATTTCATTTCATCTGATTAGAATAACCAAGGGAGACTCTGTGAAAGAAAAATTATATAGGCTCAGCTTCAGAGAACAGGAAAGACTTGGGGGGTCAGAGATAGAGAAGATGGCTTTTCAGTAAGAGCCAATAGCATAAAAAGATACAGAGGACAATAAAAATAATAGTAGTAAAAATATGGATACAGAGCATGTTTGTAATATGCTAAAGGATTACAAAAAAGCAAGACACAGTATTGCATATGTACTATATCTCTTTACACTATAACAGAAAAATGTTCTTAAGACATACTAGAAACAGATTTATGAAAAATAAAAACAGTAATTCTTTTATACAACTGGACACATGTAGAAAAACATATTTTCAAAACTGAGGAGCAAATAAAAACTGACCACAAAGGAGTAAACGCATCAACCTGCATAGATAGTAGTATTAAAATAGATAGGTCCTTATAATTTACAGTTTCTGCTTTAAGTATTATTAAGGATCTAAAGGCAATAAATAATAACTCAGCATTTTCTTCCCAGGAAGGCTACATTTTAAGATAGTGGCACTTTTTCCAACACACATGATAGTGTTTATCACTAGCAGGTCCTCATTAAATAACTTTTAAAGAATGTACTTTCTGGAGTGGGAAATTGAAACTACCTGAAAAGACTGACATGCAATGGGCTGGGGATGTGGCTCAAGCGGTAGCACGCTGGCCTGGCATGCGTGGGGCCCGGGTTCAATCCTCAGCACCACATACAAACAAAGATGTTGTGTCTGCCAAATACTAAAAAATAAATATTAAAATTCTCTCTCTCTCTCTCTCTCTCCCTCTCTCTCATTCTCTTTAAAAAAATAAAAAGACTGACATGCAAGAAGGATTGTTGTCCAATGATCTATGTTTACTATATAAGGCCATAAATATTCTCTGGGTACTTGGTGTACTTGCAGCAACCCAATAATCAGCTGCCCTGAAAAGCAAATAGACTAATGTAAGCCTGCAACATAAAATTAGATCTCATGGAAAAAGAGCTTTTGATTAGATAAAAAGAGCTTTTGATAACAGCTTTTGATTAGAGGCCACATTATCACTTAGACGGTTGAAAAATCCATCAGATATATTTGCTATTTAATATAAATGCAGCAATACCACCACTGAGACCTCTAAAGTATGAGTTCTCTTTAAAGCTTATCAAGGTCAAGGGTGTCATTGAAATTCAAAGAAGAAATAGGATACAACATTCAAGTTTCAACATAAGATATTGTGGACAATAAAACTTAAATACTATTTTTTTTCATTTCCAAATTTTCTACATACTTATGAGAAAATGAAAGCAATTCTCTTCTAACGTATAATTTTTTAATATACTGCAAATATTTAAATGTTCTCATAGAGTAAATAAATCAATGATTAAATATTCACATTTTTAAGTTTTTTGCATTACAATTGTGATAATAATACAATTATTTTTCTGGATATATTTCCTCTGATTATTTGAAATATTATTAAAATTAAAATTTTAAGCAATTTCTTTTAGCAGGTTCTGAACACCAGGCACTAACTAGATAATGACCATGGCAGAGACAAGCTGGATCTAAAGGTGTTAAGGGTTCAGGGAGCAGACAGGGATAGGAAGGATAGGAACACTTCAGCAGGCCAGTGAGACAGCACAACAGAGTACTGAGAGAAAAGCATACCATCCAAGCAGGGAATTCTGATGAAAGTCTTACTGTTTAGGGATTTCTCTACTTAAGTTAAATTTACATAAGTGTGCCATGTATTATTTAGGAGAATGATCCAATGAATTGAAATAACTTTGTCCTTTTGCATTCCATTTCACAAATTATAACACAAATAATGTTGTCTTGCAGAGAGTTAACTTGTCTGTGAGTTGTACCATGAAACATAGCCCAGAGTTGCTTAATAGTGAGATAGATTAATAGTGGACAGACACATTAGACACTAGGGGTACACACTCTGTGGCATCCTAACACTTTAATCTTGTCTCTTCCAGACTAATTTTTTCCACAGGAGTACATATTAAAACAATCAATAATGTGATACTAAGTAAATCTATAAATACTAAACTTTTTTATTAATACCATTCATTAATTTTCTGAGCATACTCAGAGTAGTTTTGCAGAAATAAACAATAAATTTATTAGTGTCATTGACCTTCATAAAGTAACTTCCACTCCAAAGTTTCCAGTATATTTTTAAAAATTATTTATTACCTGCAATTCCATGATTTTATTCTCTTTTAATGCTAAGTAATATTCCATTGTGTATATATGCCACATTTTTTAATCTATTTATCTACTGAAGGGCATCTAGGTTGCTTCCAAAGTTTAGCTATTGTGAATTGTGCCTCTATAAACATTGATATGGCTGTGTCCCTGTAGTATGCTGTTTTTAAGCCCTTTGTGTGTAGACCCAGGAGTGGGATAGCTGGGTCAAATGGTTTTCATAGGAATCTTCAAACTGCTTTCCAGATTGGCTGCACCAATATGCAGTCCCACCAGCAATGCAAGAGTGAGCCTTTTCCTGCATCTTTGCCAAATTTATTGTTGTTTGTATTCTTGATAGCTGCCATTCTGACTGGGGTGAGATAGCATCTTAGAGTAGTTTTGATTTGCATTTCTCTAATTGTTAGAGATGTTCAACATTTTTTCATATATTTATTAATTGATTGTATATACTCTTCTGAGAAGTGTTCAGAAGAATTGTTGACCCATTCATTTTTGGGGTTATTTTTTTTTGGAGTTAAGTTTTTTTGAGTGCTTTATATTTCCTAGAGATTAGTGCTCTATCTGATCTGCTTATGGTAAAGATTTGCTCCCATTCTTTATTCTCTCTATTCACCTCACTGATTGTGTTTTGGCTGAGAAGAAGCCTTTTGGATTAAATCCATTTCATTTATTGATTCTTGATTTTAATTCTTATGCTATAGGAGTCTTATTAAGGAAGTTGGGGCCTAATCCCACATGATGGAGATTTTGGCCTACTTTTTCTTCCATTAGGTGCAAGGTCTCTGGTTTAATTCCTAGATCCTTGATCCATTTTGAGTTAAGTTTTGTGCATGGTGAGAGATAGTGTCTTAATTTTGTTTTGTTCCATATGGATTTCCAGTTTTCCCAGCAGCATTTGTTGAAGAGGTTATATTTTCTCCAATGTAGGTTTTGGTGCCTTTGTCTAATATAAGTTTACTGTAATTATTTGTGTTAGTCTCTGCATACTCTATTCTTTACCATTAGTCTACAAGTCTATTTTGGTGCCAATACTATGCTGTTTTGTTACTATTGCTCTGTAGTATAGTTTAAGGTCTGGAATAGTAATGCTACCAGCTTCACTCTTGTTGCTAAGGATTTCTTTGGCTATGGGTCTCTCATTTTTCTAGTTGAATTTCATGACTGCTTTATTTTATTTCTATGGACCTCATTGGGATTTTGATTTGGATGCCATTGAACCTGTAGAGTGGTTTTTGTAGTATGGTCATTTTGACAATATTAATTCTTCCTATCCAAGAGCAAGGTAGAACTTTTCATCATTTAAGTTATTCCTTCTTTCTTTTTAAAATATTTTCTAATTGAACTTTATTTTTTAAATTACTTTTTAATTTATATATGACAGTGGAATGCATCACAATTCTTATTCCACATATAGAGCATATTTTTATATATATATATGGTTGTATACAAAGCATATTCACACCAATTTGTGTCTTCATACATGGATTTTATATAATAATGTCCATCATGTTCTACCATCATTTGTAACCCCATGATATTTCCCCTTACCCTCCCACTCATCTGCTCTATCTAGAGTTAGTTTATTCCTTTCATGCTCCCCCTCCCTAACTCACTATGAATTAGCCTCCTTATATCAGAGAAAACACTCAGCATTTGTTATTTTGAAATTGGTTAATTTCACTTAACATTATCTTCTCTAACTCCATTCATTTACCTCCAAATGCCATGATTTTCTTCTCTTTTCAGGCTGAGTAATATTCCATTGTGTATATATAACAAAGTTTCCCTATCCATTCATCTACTGAAGGACATCTAGATTGGTTCCACAGTTTAGCTATTGTGAATTGTGCTGCTATAAACATTGACATGGCTGTGTCCCTGTACTATGCAATTTTAAGTCCTTTAGGTAAAGACCCAGGAATAGAATAGCTGGGTCAAATGGTGGTTCCATTCCAAGTTTTCCAAGAAATCTCCATACTGCTTTCAATATTGGCTATGCCAATTTGCAGTCTCACCAGCAGTGTATGAGTGTATCTTTTTTCCCCACATCCTCACCAACAATTATTGTTGTTTGTACTTTTGATAGCTACCATTCTCACTAGAGTGAGATGAAATTTTAGAGTGGTTTTGATTTGTTTTTCTCTAATTGCTAGTGATGATGAACATTTTTTCATGTATTTGCTGATTGATTTTATGTCATCTTTTTGAGAACAGTTCATTCGGGTCTTTGGGCCTTTTATTGATTAGGTTATTTGTGGGGGGTTTTTTTGTTTGTTTGTTTGGTTGCTTTTTTTGCTACTTAGATTTTGGAGTTCTTTATATGCCCTAACAATTAGTGCTCTAACTGATATATGAGGGTAAAGATTTGCTCCCAAGTTGTTTTACTCCCAAGATGATTTGCTCCTCACAAATTGTTTCTTTCATTGAGAAGAAACTTTTTAGTTTGATTCCATCCCATTTATTGACTCTTGATTCTTATTAAGGAAGTTGGGGCCTAATCCCACATGATAGAGATTAGGGCCTAATTTTTCTTATATTAGACTCAGGATCTCTGGTTTTATTCCTAGGTCCTTCATACAGTTTGAGTTGAGTTTTGTGCATGGTGAGATATGGGGGTTTAATTTCATTTTGTTCCAGATGGATTTCCATTTTTCCCAGTACCATTTGTTTAAGAAGCTATCTTTTCTCCAATAAATGTTTTGGGTGACTTTGTCTGATATAACAAAATTGTTACTTTGTAGGTTAGTCTCTTTACCCTCAATTCTGTACCATTGGTCTACAAGTCTGTTTTGGTGCCAATACCATATATATATATATATATTTTTACTATTGTTCTGTAGTATAGTTTAAGGTCTGGTATAGTAATGCCACCTGCTTCACTCTTCCTGCTAAGGATTGCTTTAGATATTATCTGTCTCTTATTTTTCCAGATGAATTTTATGACTGCTTTTTCTACTCCTATGAGGGATGTCATTGGGATTTTGATTGGGATTTATTGAATCTGTGTAGTGCTTTTGGTAGTCTGGTTATTTTGATAATATTAATTCTGCCTATACAAGAGCAAGGTAGATCTTTTCATCTTCTAAGGTCTTCCTTCTTTCTATTTTTAGGCTTCTGTAACTTTTATTATATAAATCTTTCACCACTTTCATTAAGCTGATTTCCAACTAATTTATTTTTTGAGACAATTGTAAATGGGGTAGTTGTCTGCATTTCCTTTTCTGAGAATTTGTCACTGATACACTGAAATACATTTGATTTATGGGTGTTGGCTTTATATCCTGGTACTTTGCTGAATTCATTTACTAGTTCTAGATGTTTTCTGGTGGAACTTTTAGGGTCTTCTAGATACAGAATTATACCATCAGCAAATAGTGCAAATTTGAGTTTTTCTTTTCCTTTTAATTACTTTCATCTGTCTAATTGCTCTGGCCAGTGTTTCAAGAAGTATGTTAAATAGAAGTGGTGAAAAAGGACCCCCCTGTCATGTTCCACTTTTTAGAGGGAATGCTTTCAATATTTTTCCATTTGGAATAATGTTGGCCTGGGGTTTAGCATAGGTAGCCTCTATGATGTTGTGATATTTTTCTGTAATTCCTAGTTTTTCTAGTGTTTTAAACATGAAAGGATGCTGTAATTTGTCAAATGCATCCTCTGCATCTATTGAGATGATTCTAAGATTCTTATCTTTAAGTCTATTGATGTGATGAATTACATTTATTGATTTCCTTATGTTGTACCAAACTTGCACCCCTGGGATGAATCTCACTTGATTGTGGTGCATGATATTTTCGACATTATCTTGTATTTGATTTTCCCAAATTTTATTGAGAATTTTTGTAGTATGTTCATTAGAGATATCAATCTAATGTGTCTTTTTTATGTGTCTTTGCCTGGTTTTGGAATCAGGGTGATATTGGCCTCATAAAAGGAATTTGGGAATTGCTCCCTCTTTTTTATTTTCTGAAATAAACTGATTGATATTATTGATATTAGTTCTTCTTTAAAGATCTTGTAGAACTTGGCTGTGTATCCATCTGGTTTTGGGCTTTTCTTGGTTGGTAGACTTTTGATGGCATCATTTATTTCATCACTTGTAATTGATCTGTTTAAATTGGGTATATCATCTTCATTAAATTTGTGCAAATTAATTTTGGACTGTAGAAATTTGTCAATGCCTTCAATATTTTCTATTTTATTAGAGTACAAGTTTTCAAAATAATTTCTAATTATTGTCTGTATTTCTGGAGTGTCTGCTGTCAAATTTACTTTGTCATCATGGATGTTAATAATTTGAGTTTTTCTCTCCTTCTCCTCATTAGCATGGCTAAGGGTCTGTCAATGTTATTTATTTTTTTTAAAATAACTAACTTTTGTTTTGAATTTTTTACATTTTTTGTTTAATTTTTTATTGATTTCAGCTCTGATTTTAATTATTTCCTGTCTTCTACTGCTTTGGATGTTTCTTTGTTCTTCTTTCTCTAGGGCTTTGAGGTGTAATGTTAAATCATTTATTTGTTGATTTTTTCTTCTTTGAAGGAATAAAGTCCCTGCATTGAACTTTGATCTTAGAATTGCTTTCATAGTGTCCCAGAGATTTCAATATGTTGTATCTGTGTTCTCATTCACCTCTAATTTTTTTTAATCCGTTCCTTGATGTGTTCTGCAACCCTTTGTTCATTCATTAGCATATTATTTAGTCTCCAGGCATTGGAGTAGCTTTAATTTCTTTTTTTTTAATCAGGAATTTCTAATTTTATTCCACTATGATATGATAGAATACAGGATAGTATTTCTTTTTTTATATTTGCTAAGAGTTGCTTTGTGGCATAATATATGGTGTATTGTAGAAAAGAATCCATATGCTGCAAAAAGAAAGTATATTATTTCTTGAAGTGTGAAATATTCTATATATGTGAGTTAAGTCTATGTTATTGATTATATTATTAAATTCTATAATATATTTGTTCAGCATTTGTTTGGAAGAACTATCTAGTGATGAAAGAGATGTGTCAAAGTCACCAAAAATTATTTTGTTGTGGTATATTTGACACTTTAACTTGAGAAGTGTTTTTTTTTTTTGATGAATGTAGGTTCTCCAGTGTTTGGGACATATATATTTATAATTTTTAAGTCTTTTTGGTTTATGGTTCCCTTGATCAGTTTGTCATGTCCTTCTTTTATCCTTTTTGATTGACTTTTGCTTGAAGTCTACAGTATTTGATATGAGGATGGAAAAACCTGCTTGCTTTTGCAGTTCATGTGAGTGATATAATTTTTTCCAAATCTTCACCTTCAGTCTCTGATGTCTTCTCATGTGAGATGAGTCTCAGGGAGGGAGCATACTTTTGGATCTCTATTTTTTTTATTTAATCTGGTAGTATATGTGTTTTGATTGGTGAGTTTAGGCCATTAACATTTAAGGTTATTATCAAGACATGATTTATATTACCAGCCATTTTTCTTTGTGTTTGGTATTTAAAATGACTTGGTTTCCCGTCTGATTAGATTTCACTTAACTGTAATACCTCCCTCTCCTGATTTCCATCATTTGTTTTTTCATTTTCTCTTCTTGGAATATTTTGTGGAGCATGTTCTGTAGTGCAGGCTTTCTAGTTGTAAATTCTTTTAGCTTTCGTTTATCATGAAAGGTTTTAATTTCATCATCACATCTAAAGCTTAGATTTCCTGGATATAAGATTCTTGGTTGGCATCTCTTTTCTTGGTATGTGTTGTTGCACGATTTCCTAGCTTTGAGGGTCTGGGTTGAAACATCTGCTGAGATACAAATTGGTCTCCCTCTATATGGGATCTGATTCCTCTCTCTTGCAGCTTTTTAGATTCTATTCTTATTCTGTATGCTAGGCATTTTCATCATAATGTGCCTTGGTGTAGATCTGTTGTAATTTTGTGCATTTGCTGTCCTGTAAGCCTCTTGTATTTGATTTTGCAATTCGTTCTTTATGCTTAGGAAATTTTCTGATATTATCTCATTGGAGAAATTGTGCATTCCTTTGGTTTGAAACTCTGTACCTTCCTCTATCCCAGTAAGTCTTAGATTTGGTCTTTTGATGCTGTCAAATAATTCTTGGATGTTCTGTTCATGGTTTCTTACTATCTGCACTGTGTGATCAAGTTTATTTTCCAGATTACATACATTGTCTTCATTAACTAATGTTCTTTCTTCCAAGTGATCTAATCTGTTGCTCATGTTTTATACTGAGTTTTATATTTGGTTTATTTTATCCTTCTTTTCAAGGACTCCTGACTGGATTTTTTTCAGAGTCTCTATTGCTTTCTTGAAATGATATTTTGCTGCTTGTATTTGCTCTCTTATCTCTTTGTTGGAATGACAAATTTTGCCTGTATTTGCTCACTTAGGTCATTCTTTAATTCATTGATCATTTTAATTATGAACCTTCTGAACAACTTCTCTGACATTTTATCACCCATTGTTCATGGGCTTTGTTATATTAGTATCCTGGTTTGTTAGGGGCACTTTCCTACTTGGTTTTTTTTTTATGTTGTCTATGTGTCTTCCTTTCTTGCATCGTGGATCTGAGATATTACAATTTCTACAATATATTCTTGTAGTACCGTGCATATGGTCTGTACCCCATCTTGATGTTGGGCTTCCAGACCCTGCTGGTATCTTTCAATGTATGCTACTGCATCTAGCCAGTGTAACTTGAGACAATAGTTGAAGTGCCCCAAGATGGAAACAATGTCTTACAGAGATGGGGCTGAAAGGGTGGGCCCCACACTCTCTTTGGGATGCCTGCTCTGAGATGCAGCATGTCTATTGTACAAAGTTAGTGGCTACTGTGTGGGGAAAGCTATGGAGATGACTGCAGTGTCCTAAGACTATTAGGTTTAGGCTCCCAGGTGTGTAGTGGGGCAAACTTTGGATCTGGGTTCTGTGTAAATTGGCATGTGTAGATCTGGGCCAGGCCTGGGCTCCCAAGGTAGTCTGCTGGTCTGAAAAGTGGTCCTGTGTCAGAGGCTGGGCTCCAATGGATACCTGCCAATGGAATGGTGGAGCCGGGCCTACTTTGAGCTTGGGTTCCATGCAGCCCGTGTGTGTATATCTGCGCCACCTCATAAGGCAGTCTCTTCTTTTGTTTTTTGGAATACTATAGTTTTCATTGTGAAAGTCTTTTATCTTTTTCATTCAGTTTATTCCCAAGGTTGCTTTTTTGCTTTTTTGGTTGTTTGTTTGGTTTGGTTTGGTTTGTTTTTTTTTGAAGCTATTGTAAATGTGATGTTTTTCTAGTTGCGCTTTCTGAGAATTTGTCATTGATGTATAGAAATACCTTTAATTTATGGTGTTGATTTTATATCCAGCTACTTTGCTGAATTCATTTACAAGTTGCAGATTTCTGGTGGAATGTTTTGGGTCTTCTAGGTATACATCATATCGTCTGTAAAAAATGCAGACTTTAAATTTCTCTTTAAATTTCTTTCATCTAATTGCTATGGCTACTTTTAAGAACTACATTAAAAGTAGTGAAAGAGGGCATCCTTATGTTATTCCAGTAATTAGAGGGAACACTTTCAATTTTTCTCCATTTAGAATGATGTTGACCTGGGGCTTAGCATAGATTCTCTTTACAATGTTGGGGTATGTTCCTGATATCCCTAGTTTTTCTAGTATTTTCAACCATGAAGAGGTGCATTTTTTCAAATGCTTTCTCTGTATCTATTGAGAACATTCTATGATTTTTATCTTTAAGACTATTGATGTGATGAATTACATATATTGATTTCTGTATGTTGAACCAACCTTGCATCCCTGGGATAAACCCTACTTGATCATGGTGCACTATCTTTTTGATATGTTTTTGTATTAGATTTGCCATAATTTTATTGAGATTTTTTAATCTATATTCATTAGTGATATTGGTCTGAAGTTTTCTTTCTTTCCTGTATCTTTGTCTGGTTTTGGAGTCAGTATATATTGGCCTCATAGAACATATTTGGAAGCATTCCCTCTTTTTGTATTTCATGAAATAATTTGAGAAGCATTGATGTTAGTTCTTTAAATGTCTTGTAGAACTCAGCTGGGCCTCTCTCCAAATCTGGGCTATTCTTGGTTGTAGGCTACTGATGTAGGCTCTATTTCCTTGCTTGAAATTGATTGAAGAGAGGTAACACTGTTTCACACAGTGTCACCTGTTAATCTTTTGGAAAAACAAGTTTTAACCATCAATACATAATCAAAACTTCCAATCTCCCAAATATACTAGAAATACACAGTTAATCACAGTAAAATTTACAATCCAATTTTGTTCTAGTTGGAGCTAGACCTCTTTCCATATTTGGACTAGTCTTGTTTTCACCTTTTCTTGATAAATAAAATTTCTATTTATGGATCCAGGATGGTGGGCCAGAGGGAGGCAGCATTCTGTGTTGCTCCATGACCTGGGATCCAAGTAGTGAGAATACTGCTTCTGTGAAAGCAATCTTCCTGCCTCCTGCACTCGTCCAGGGCTCAAGGCCTCAGCATCAGAGTAGGTCCCCCAACTACTCGTCACACAGGACAACTGGGTACCCCAGCAAGACCATCAGAGGTGGCAGCAGCACCCATGAAAAACTTTTGGCCACCCATTCAAGCAGAAAGCATTGATGTGGCTCCTATGGAGGACACCCAGCTGCTTCCCATGAGTACGAACTCAGACCAAGATCCCTGTGTGGACCCCCATCTACCTAAATGGGGCTCCCCTTGTCACTGCTGTCTTGGGACTCAGCAGCAGTGGACTCAGCCCCCCCCCCTACCACCATGTGCTTAGCCTTCCAGACCATGGGAATTTCACACAGGCTCCCAAGTCAGCCCACACTGCAAGCCACATAGCTCATCATTAAACTCATCATCCAACACCATCGCCTGGCTCCCCCCACCCAACCCATCACCCCACTTCTGAAAGCAAGAGCCTCTATATTGGGTCACCTTCATCACTACCTTCCAGGTATCTAGTTTCTAACTCCCCCTCTCCCCAGCAGCTGCTAATCTGGCACAGTGGCATCCTGGTTACCTTCACCATCCTGAGGGCAGAGATACCAGCTAACAACAGATGACTCCACCTACTGGATGAGAAGGGAAGCAGGAAAGATACTGATTTCCAACCAAAACAAGTCCTGTGTCTTCCTTCAAGATTTTTTCCCTCTCCCCACCTCATATCCCCAAAATATGTAAAACCAAGTACTTTGCATGAATTAGGACTTTGAGGATGGGGACTCTTGAATAGTATGTTACAGTGGAGTTGTACACTCTTTTATTCTTAGTTTTTTCCCACCATTTCTGCTACTGTGTGTGTGTGTGTGTGTGTGTGTGTGTGTGTTTTATGTACTCTCTTGTCTTCCCAGTTAATTGTTTTCCCAAATTTATTTCCTCTCCTTTCTCCTGCTACTAATATTCCTCTTTTTATTTCTCTTTTACACTTCCTAAGACATAACAACGCTATATCCTCACCTCCTACCTCCTCAGCATATCATCTTGCTCTTCATCTACTCCTTTGTAGCTGTAAACACTTTTACAAACCTACTGGCTATATTGTCGATAATAATTGAATTCACAATATCTGTACATTGTGACCAAAGGTAAACATCTTATTAGTAAACATTGGTTTTTAGGGAGTATATGGTTTATATTGGGATCTGATAACATTGTCCTTCATCTCAAAGGAGGTGATCCCTACAGGAGCACTGTAAGCCTATAGGGTAAAAACAATAATGCCTAGGATCCAAAGTGCTAGAAGGGAAGACACACAAACAATATGAAAAGACAAGGGAAGAAAGGGCCTGAAACAAATCAAGATACAACATTATTAGAATCCATGACCAGCACAACAGAAGATGTGACAGAAAGAGTTCAGGATGTACATAATTTAAATGTTCTGCAAATTAAAGGATAATATAAAAGACCAAATACTGGAAGCAAAAGATCATTTTGACAAAGAGCTAAATAAACAAAACAAATATTGGAAGCAAAAGATTACTTCAGTAAGGAGATAGAGATTTAAAAAACAAAGAGAGAGAAAGAAAGAAATCCTTGAAATGAAAGAAACAGTAATCCAAATTTAAACAGTTCAATTGAAAATATCACCAGCAAATTAGACCTCTTGGAAGACAGGACCTCAGACAATGAAGGTATGACCTCAGATATAAAGGACCTCAGATATGAAGACATATATAATTTTGAAAAGAATGTAGATCACATAGTGTAAATAGTATGAAGCCATGAGCATAACAGTCAAGAAATATGGCATAGCATAAAAAGAAAAAAAAAAGTTTTTATTTCTAAGGCATATACATTGAAAAAATCTACAAGAAAAAGCTCTTCAATGTACAACTTCAAAGTATAAATATGAATATCCTCACACAATTAAACTTCAGTCAGGATATTTTATGAAAATTAAAGAAATACTCTTATTCTTAAGTTGCAAACAGCTGGAGCTAATGCAATGAAGTGATTTTAGTGATCCTCAGGGTGCAAGTGTGTCTTGTGGCTCTGGTGATGGTGGTCACTTCAACCTATATGCATGATGAAATCACAGTGAACCACATACACAGAGTTGTAAATCTCTGAATTTCTTATATAATGTGAAAGTAATTGGGGTATCTCTTACAACCTTATCGGAGATAGCTAAATAAGCTGGAAAATAGAGAAAGGCTCTAATTTAATTATAACCATAGCTAAAAATGCTTTTATTTAAAATAATATTTTTCAATTTCTGGTTAGTTCAAATGTAGGACATGTCCAGTAGCATTCGTACTTTAGATTTTGGAGTTTTCTTTGTCTTAGGCTAGCAATATACAGCACAACACCCTCTTGGTGGGGGCAGCAGCATTGAGTGGCAGTTCCCCATCAGTGACAGGATCATCAGGGGAAGGAAGCAGCACACTGCAGAGCACTGTGCCTTCTGTATCATAATGCCCTTTGGTCATTTGCAGACTAATTCTCTAATCATCCAGTTAAAAGAGCTCTGAAAAATAGACTTTCAGGTTTCTCGCCTTTGAAGCACACAAAAATATATGAGAGGGAAAGTAATGATGTCAGTTTGAACTGAAATCTCAACTGGTCCAAATTTTGTCAACTCAGAATCCACCTATATTCTTCTGTGCATATTTGAGCTTCAAAAACCACCATCAGACTTCATCTTCCACAGGATATGATAACTCTGCCTTATATACCCATCCAGTTTACCTTCTCCACAGAGGGGGGATACAAAGTTCTGTGAACCACTGCATCTGTTTCTGAGTGATATTCATTCTTTTTCTGGACTTGGTTCCAATCTCCATTAAAATTGTGAAACCTTTAGGCTGAATTATAAGTCTGATGTTACTATTATGCATCATTATGACAATTATATAATAATTCAAGGCTGAATTATGAGGCCAATATTACTATTATGCATCAGTTAGTATGCAAATCCTTTGTCCATTTCCTTCATGGTATAAAGAAGTCAAAGTGACTAGGTAAGTTCCATGGACTCATTGTTAGGTCTTCGAATGAAAGTATTTATTTTTCAGAAATTCAGTCCTCTCAACCTGCAGAGCCAAAAGGGGGAAAACAGGATGCAAAGCTTTGTGACTGGCCCTTAAGGATAGCAGGAGAGAAGAACCATGTCCATTCCTACCTCTTTGTTTCCTGATGCATGTATTCTGGCTATGGGAAAAGGTAGTATCATGCTTGTTGCTGGTTCAGAAAATACACAAAATCTTGTAGGACAGTACATCTATAATGAGGTATTATTAATACTTAGCCAGGACTATAACTGTTTAATAGGATATTTCACTGCTCTCTCAAGCAAGCCAACATGAGGTGATGTGGTATGGGCTAAGAGGTTCCATGGGTGTGAACATCTCCCTTATTTCTTGCTGGTAAATATGTTCTTTGGCCAGAAGCTGAGTTGTGTAGGTATCATTATAGAGAACCATAGTAACTATTAGCCTATGGTTCATAGTTATTGAAAAAGCAGAGCACTCAGGGAAGGCAATTTATATCTTCTGTGTTTGTTCTGGTGAAGGATGTTCCTTCTTCCATTATAGAAATAGGCAACATGGGAGGAGATCCCAGTGGGAATGGAGCCACAAGGAGTCACTATCAGCACCACTGATGGCATGTTATATGTTTAACAACAGTGGAAGCTGGAATAGTCTTGCTGAAGGGAAGACTATCCTTTATTCCCACATGTCTAGCTTCCATACTTGATGTCTTGACTGTCTTGTGTATGAGTCCATTGTTCAAACTGAAGTGACTGGATAAAGGTTGACTGATGTTCACAGAAAAGGTTGTCAGCTTCACTTTGCTAATGATAAAAGGCTTTGCAGTTGGGCACTAACTTAGAACACAAATACTTTCAGACTTTTGCCATTTCCAGAAGTTCATTGCTTCTTATTCAGAACTTGTTATCAATGCCTAAGTTTTTATTTCTTTCAAAATTCTGAGAAATGGGAAAATCATTATCCACTGTCCATTTTGTAGGTCTTTTAAGGAAATGAAAAGAAAATGAATGTGGTTCTGACTATTAGAAAGATTTCATTTCTCGCCATTTGTAAGGGCCATTACATTGTGGAACTGAAATGTCAGAAGGTAGTACAAGTTTATTGGTGGACATATCTGTAAATCAGCATTGACTTCTTTAACCTCCATCACTTAATCATGGACATTTCCTGAGGTCCAAAGTCAGCTCAACTATCTATGTTGCTTTTAAGACCTTTGAATTTTGGAGTCAGTTCAAATTCTCCCTGAAGTCCCATATTCTACCTTTCTGATAAGATAGGGACCTGTTACCAGACCTATATGAGCTTTCTCCCCTTTAAACTACTTATTCACCATCTTACCGAGTGCTTAATAGATCCAAGTAGAGTATAAAGACAACTTGGATGTTTCTTGTGGCCATTGTGACATTTTCCTCAAAGTTCCTTAAATAGTATAAAATTAAACACACAAAAAGGAGAAAAATAAGACTTTCTGAGTGTTTTCACCTACTATTTTGGGGGAGTGAATGAGAGTTGGATAATCATTCCATTGGGCAGCTTTGGATTATTTTTATGGATTATGTCCCAGATGGATATTAGCATATTGGTAGGGCATAGTCAGATAAATGTTAAAAAATTTTAAAAAGCAACAGCCAGTAGATTGGATCCAACTGTTTACTTAAAATGGCAGGTTATGTTTATGATTGGTGTTTTTAATACAGCTTCATAGCAGGGCATGTTTATGTAATTTGGCCACCTGCTATAAACATCAATTTTAATCCATCACACATATCTTTGCCAATATCTCTTATCATTGGTTAATGTTTGAGGATTTAAAGTAATTTCTTGAGAAAATTAAGGAGCCATCTGGGATTGGATGTGTTCTGTAAATGGTTTACAAGTCATCAATTTGAAATGCTGCAGACATGGAGAGGACACACATGTGAGTGCACATTCATTTTGGCCCTGTTTGCAATACTGTTTGTAAGGACATTTTATCATAAATGATTCAGAAAATTTGCCTACTTAACACAGCCCCTAAATCACCAAAGCCAGAAATATACTTGAGATTCGCTGGTCTAGACCTGTGTGTTTAGATAATGAGTCCAGCTGCTCTAACCAGGACTACTCAGTGATTATAAACCAAACTCTGTAGCTTTTCAGTTAGAATAAAATTATTGCAGAAACCAAAATCTGATTTCTGATATTTATTTTGAGTAAAATTGGCATGTATAATGTGCCTCTAATACATAGATAATTTGTGCAGAAAATATATTTATGCTGCCCATGCGAGTTAGCAATCCCCATCAGAGTAGCAGTTTTCTAAACTGTTTAGGAAAGACACATTCAAATAATTTGCACAAAGAGTATACAACAATCTAGATCTCTAAAAGAAATCATCTTGAATATATAAATTAGCAGTGATTTCTGCATGTAACCCTTCAATCTGCTTAGTTTGAGGACATGGCTTATTTTAGTTTTTTTTTTCCCCCCTGATTACTTTGGATTTGTTGACTTATTCATTACTAGTGGTAGGGAATGTAGAGGTTGGGTTTTATCTTCTCTGTTTTATTCCTATTTTTACACTTTTTTATGGTTCATTTTAACATGTCACCTGTGGAGGTGTAATCTTGGAAATTACCAGAACTCCTCCAGCTAGAAACATATTTTATTAGATTTATAGCTTATTCCTTCCTGTTATTCAAAATCATAGGTTTTGAAAAGGACTGGATACAAAATAAAGAAGGTAAAATGTAAAAATGAACAGAAATATTTTTAACAAAGATTTAGAATTGTCAACAAAGGCTCATTCTATAAAAGAAGTCATTTAAAAGTCATTAAGAATGATATATTTTTAATTTCTGCAGCAATATTGAAAATATATGGAGTCTTTAAAAATATACATTTCTAAAAATGAACACTGACATAACACCTTTATTCCATTTATTTATTTTTATGTGATGCTGAGGATCAAACCCAGTGTTGCACATGTGCTAGGCAAGCACTCTACCACTGAGCTACAACCCCAGCCCATGGAATATGGAATGTTTATAGAGATTGACTTTAAGCATATATTATCAAGTCATAGGTATAACCCATCTCGTGCATTCTTTATTTCATTTGTAATTAATATGCTTTTTATATTTTAAGTGTGTCCATCCATGGACCACAGCAGCAGCAACACACAACAAATGCTTCCTAGTGTGTTTCTTCCTCTTCTGCTTTTTGTTCCATCCAGGCTCCCAGCCCACTGAATAATGCCATACACTGTGTGTGTGTGTGTGTGGGGGGGCTTTGCACAGAGTTCGCTCCTCCTCATGACAATCTTCTCTGGATACAATCTCAGATAAGCACCCAAAATGGTGCTTTACCAATCTTTAGGCATCTATCAATTGAGTCAAGTTGACATCCAAGATTAACTATCATCCAGGCTTTGATGGATGTGTCAAACTGAAAGGCAAGGTGAGGCATGCTGAGTATGAGAATAAAGAGTTTATTCAGGCCAACCTAAGGATGATCATCCACGGAGACAACCTTCTAATCATCCTAGAATTTGTGTTTCTGAAATGACATCTGAGGGGTCTGAAGCTTTATAGCTAACAAAATAAAAACAAAGGAGGTTACAGCAACTTCCTTGCTATAATATGCCTTGGGTGTCAAGAAAACACAAGACATAGAGTGTTAACTGGTCACTTATTCATTCCAGGTAAGAGTTACAATAATAAGGAAAAGGCTTTTACCAAAGTTATTTATTATTCTTATGGAATCATGGTCTCAGAAAATTTCTATATTCCAGGTCACAGTGACCAATGGGACTGCAGTCTCACACTTCACATTTCCTCAGGCTCAAGAATTTTGTGACCTCATTTTAGTTGTGTGTGTGTGTGTGTGTGTGTGTGTGTGTGTGTTATGTGTGTGTATGTCTATGGGTGTGTGTGTGAGAGAGAGAGAGAGAGAGAGAGAGAGAGAGAGAGAGAGAGAGAGAGTCAGAGAGACATTTTAAAAGTTTTCTCAGATGCTTAGGAATATATCACACATATTACAAATTAAGAGCATTCCAACAGAAAGAATAGTATTGAAGAGTATTGTCAATTAAGAAAAGGCCTAAAAGTTGAAGTCCATAAGATTGGGAAAGTAAACAAGGCACTTAAAGCTAGTTAAGGTCAGGATAAGAAGGAGATTATTGCTATTATAAAAATGTATTCTGTACATAAAGAGCTGGCTTATTTTAAAGCAAAGGATTGACACAAATTGATGGCTTTTAATAATACATTATAAAGTGATACTATGGAGATTGTGTCAACACAAAAGACTTATAGCAGAGCTAATTATGCAGAAATGGTATGGTTTAAGATTTTTTTCCAGTAGAAAATGAAACCATAAGTTTTTCTTGAAAGACTTGGAAGAACCAACTTTTAGTTTTGTCAATTTTTTCAATTGTTTCTTTTGTTTCAATTTCATTAATTTCAGCTCTGATTTTAATTATATCTTGCCTTCTGCTACATTTGCTGTTGTTTTGCTCTTCCTTTTCTAGGGTGTTGAGATGAAGTTTGAGCTCATTTATTTGTTGGTTTTTTCTTTTTTTGAGGAATGACCTCTAGGCAATGAATTTCCCTCTTAAAACTGCTTTCATTGTGTCCCATAGATTTCGATATGTTGTGTCTGTATTTTCATTTATCTCTAAGAATTTTTTGATTTCCTCCTTTATGTCTTCCATAACCCATTGATCATTCAGTAAAATATTGTTCATTTTCCAGGTGATGTAGGATTTTTCCATCCTTCTTTTATCATTGATTTCCAGTTTCATTCCATTATGATCAGATAAAATGCATACTATTATCTCCATCCCCTTATATTTACTAAGGGTTGCCCTATGCCATAATACATGGTCTATTTTTGAGAAGGATCCATGTGCTGCTGAGAAAAAAGTATATCCACTTGATGATGATTGATATATTCTATATATGTCAGTTAAGTCTAGGTTATTGATTGTGATATTGAGTTCTATAGTTTCTTTATTCAACTTTTGTTTGAAGGATCTGTCCAACGGTGAAAGAGGTGTGTTGAAGTCACCAATAATTATTGTGGTGTGGTCTGTTTGATTCTTGAACTTGAGGAGAGTTGTTTTATGAATGTCGCAGCACCCTTATTTGGTGAATAAATAACTATCATTGTTATGTCTTGTTGGTGAATGGTTCCTTTTAACAGTATATAATGTCCTTCTTATCCCTTTTGATTAACTTAGTCTTGAAGTCGATTTTATTCTATATGAGGATGGCCAGCCCTGCTTGCCTACGAGGACCGTGTGCGTGGTATATTTTTCCCAACCTTTTACCTTCAGCCTGTGTATGTCTTTTCCAATCAGATGTGTCTCCTGGAGGCAGCATATTGTTGGATTTGTCTTTTTAATCCATGTTACCAGCCTATGTCACTTTATTGGAGAGATTAAGCCATTAACGTTTAGAGTTACTATTGACATATGGTTTGTACTTCCAGCCATGGTTGATTATTTATCTTCTTTTTTTAAAATATAGTTTGTTTCTCCATGATTAGCTTTCCCCCCACCCTCTGTCTTTACTGAGGTACTTCCCACTGTTGGTTTTGGTTATTGTTTTTAATTTCTTCCTCGAGTAGTGTTTTTCTCAAGATGCATTGCAATGCTGTTTTCTGGCTGCAAATTCTTTTAACTTTTTTTTATCATAAAAGATTTTTATTTTGTTGTCATATCTGAAGCTTAATTTTGCTCGATACAAAATTCTTGGTTGGCATCCATTGTCTTTCAGTGTTTGAAATACGTTGTTCCAGGATCTTCTCACTTTTAGCGTCTTTGATAAAAAATCCACTGTTAACCTTATTGGTTTACCCCTGAATGTAATCTGCCTCCTTTCTCTTGTAGCTTTTAATATTTTCTCTTTGTTCTGTATATTGGATATCTTCATAACAATGTGTCTTGGCATTGGTCTACTGTGATTTTGTATGCTCAGTGTGTATGCATCAACAATTTGTATATCCATTTCCTTTTGTACTTCTGGAAAGTTTTCTATAATTATTTTATTCAGCAGGTTGCTCATTCCCATGGTTTGAACCTCTATACCTTCCTCTATCCTGATGACTCTTAAGTTTTTTTTTTTTATGTTATCCCATATCTCTTGGATGTTTTGCTCATGATTTTTTACCAGCCTTTCTGAGTTGGCTAGACTTTTTTCAAGATGATATATTTTATCTTCATTATCTGACATTATGGCTTCTACATGCTCCACTCTGTTACTCAAACTCTTGTTTGAGTTTTTAATTTGGTTTATAGTTTCCTTCATTTCTAGAATTATTGTTTGATTTTTTTGTAATCTCTAACTCCTGATAAACAGGCTTATTTTCTTCTTTTATCTGTTTATGTAATTCATTTTCAATGTGTTCTTTCACTGTTTGAATTTGCTGTCTCATATCTTCTTTAAGATTCCATTCCATCTGTCTAAGGTATTCCTTGAGTTCTTTATTTGACCATTTTCCCATGCCTCTAGGTCCTCCTGAATATTTAGGCTGTCCTGCATTGTTTGTACTCCTTTTCTTCCTTGCTTTTTCATGCTGCTCATGTTACTTTTTGTTCTGTTTGACTGCTGAGTTACTGTTTACTCCTATAAATTAATTTGATGATTGGGAGGAAAGGTATTAGAAGGAAAGGGAAGAAGTCACTAAAAAGAATGAGAGTAAGCAGGTAGAATTCAAGGAAGGGGGAATAAGGAAATTGAAAAGAAATGAAAAGACAAAAGAAAAAATAGAAAAGAAAGAAAAATGAAAAAATAATCAAAAAAATTTAAAAAAATTAAAAACTAAAAAAAAAAAAACTGAAAATGAAAAAAAAAACCAAATAAAAAAAATTAATAAATGCAGTCTTAAAGTTTGATTAACTTCTCTTCCAGTAGGTGGAGCTGTGCCCACCAGGCCAAGATTCTCCTCTCAATTCGCGGGAGCCAATCATGTGCTGCAGCTCCTCCTCGCAGACTGGGGGGGGGTCTCCAATCCTGAGTGCCTAGGGCCTTCTCTTGTGTCTAGTCACTTCCCCACTTTTCCTCAAGCCAGGCCCCACTCTGCTGCTCCCAGGAGCCCTATTTTCTTGAACGACTGGGCACACTCTTTCTGTTTGCCATTCCCTCAGATCCTAAGTTTGTGTAGCTTGGGGCTGAGAACCCTCAGCAAATTTTGCTTGCCCTCCGGTAGCCACGCCTCTGGTAGCTGGTGCAAGAGACCTCAGTTGTCAGCACTGGTGAGAGCGGTAGCCGGGGGTTCAGTGCCGCAGGTCCCGTGCCACTCCTGATTCCCTCGGTCTGACTATTGCGCTCACGGGAGAGCTGGGAGGGTCCCTTAAGGTTTCCCCACTGTGTGGAGAGGGAGGGCTAGGGGGTTACACACTTGTCGCCTCCAGTTTCAATGAAGTTATCTCCTCCGCCCATGACGTCAGTTTTCTGCCATGGTGGTATCCCATGCAAACAGGGACAGTTCCTTCCCTTTGCTGGGTGACCAATGCAATGGGTGGGTCCTGACTGGCTCCCCCAATCCCCGTCTCAAACTTGTGGCCCCTGCCTATGAAGGCTTGGTTGGTATTAACCTCCGCAGGTTCAGAAGGGCCGACCAGTTGTTTCAGTGAGATCGTTTAGTGCTGAGTCACAGTGGTTTGTCTGCGAGACGCAGGCAAATGGGAGCTTGAATCCAGCCGATCAGGGCTCCGTGTGTGTTCTGAGAGGCCCAGACTGTTTGCCCCAGATCCACATCAGCTCAGCATTGCCTAGTGATCCTGAGCAAACAGCATTTAGATGGTTTACAATTCCCTATGCCCGTGCAGCTGAAGAGGTCAGAGACTTGATCTCTCCACACTGGCCACCATGTTGGATCCCCTAAATTTTAAAATGTAACAGTTAAAAAAATTATCAACCTCTAATGATTTTAGTGCATCTTCATACTTTTTTAAGCCTTGTGGTTTTTTGAGTCCAAGTTACTATTGTATATGTTACTGAGATAATTCTGCAACATTGGCAAATGAACTATTATAATCCCAAAATTAAATTTTAAATATAAATATGTTTGTTTTTTCCCCTTTCCCCTCACAAACTCTTATATGTAATTATGTGTAACAATGAGGGTCTCCTTCCATTTCCATACAGTTTCCCTTCTCTCTCCCTTTCTCCCACCCCACTCGTCTCTGTTTAATGTTAGTCTTTTCCTCATGCTCTTCTTCCCTGTTCTGATCTAAAAAAAAAAAAAAAACAAGTGAGAGAATTAAACAACAGCAGATGGGGTAGAGAGGGAAAATGAGAGGGAAGGGAGGGGGGATACTAGGGTATAGGAAAGAAGGTAGCAGAATACAACACTCATTAATATGATATTATGTAAAAATGTGGATGTGTAACCAATGTGATTCTGCAACTGGTATTTGGGGTAAAAAATGGGAGTTCATAACCCACTTGAATCAAATGTATGGAAGATGATATGTCATGAGCTTTGTAATGTTTTGAACAACCAACAATAAAATATAAATATGTCTCCTCTAACAACATTTTACAGATATCAAAAAGAAAAGGCAATTTTTGTGCATGTGTTTTGTTTCCTTTTCCTTAATCTTCCTCAAAAGCACACAAACTGTAAATTACTAGAACAATATCCAAAAGGCAGTTCTCTGAATGAAGAAAAAGAAGGTATGTAAACAAGAAAACAACAAAAGATAATTTAATTCTTATGAAATTGAAAATCAAATCATAAAATGTCATGAGCCTTGGAAAATAGAAACTCTTGTTATGATGAGTATTATTACTGATATATACAGTGTCTTTATTATTTACTGCTACCTAAATATCCCTACTCTAATGTGTTATGAAACAGAGTATTCTTAGGCATGGGATTATTAGTCCCTGGCAAAAATTATTTGATGGTTTTGACTTAATTTAATAGGTTAGGTTAATCAATACAAGCAAGCAACTTAGTCTAAATATAATGTCAAAATTTAGAGATTTTGTAATGATAAACGTGCCAGTTGTTCCCTGCAAAGAGTTTAGGGTCCTTGGCTGCCCTCTAGCAATTAAAATTTTGTTAACATTAGTGAATATGTAAAGAAATAATTGGATTAAATTTTGAGCAAAGCAATTTATTTCCTTACTTAAAGCAAGACTAGTACTAGTAATTCTTGTAATGATTGTCATAAAGATGATTCATATTTTTATGTGGCTTTATAAATGCATCATCTAGCATAAGAGTGACAATTCTAGTTTAATTTCTACCATTTATCTTTTTGGGTCTCATTTCCCCCTGTGGTAACATTTGTAGAAATGACAAAAAATAAATCATTACTTAAAATATTGAGTTTTAAAAATGGAATTTGAGGTTATTATATAAATGTTTTGCAGTGGATAGTGCTAGATGTATCATAGTTTATGTAACAGTATGTCTAATAGATATAATTGAAAATTTAATGGTTATATCATCTTTTGGAAGTCAAAGGTTCATTTAAATAATAAGCACTTGTAATTTGCTGTGTTTTCAACATTGGATAAGTAACTTTTTTGATTATTCTTCTCTTGTTCTCTGTCTCATCATCCATCCCACATTCATAATGTGCTAAATAGTGACAGATATATTTCTGTACAATGACTATATCAAGGCAAAACCAGCTATTTAGGATCAAGTCAAAATATCTAGTTAAGTTGAGAGACTTGAATGCAAGAGGTCATATCCAGCGAGCAGAATAGGAGGTTTTATTAAATGACTCAAATAAGGAAATAGTCAACATATTACAGTTCACTGTGATGCTTTAAGCATGTTCTTACAAGGAAAAAAACAATAAATGCTGCAGAAAAGAGGCATGGGAGGAGAAAAGAAGAGGGAGCCACAATCTGTGGTTTCAGCTTTCAAAGAGGGTGAACTCATGATACAAAATAACCAAGTCACTTCAACAACTTCAACCATGGACATTTGCAGGATCATAGTGGCCTGACCAAACAGGGTAGACCTTGTCAAAAATATTAACTTAATAGTTCAGTGACCTCTTTCTTTTTCATTTCTCTTTTTTTCTTTACTTTTTTCTTTTTTCTTTTCTTTTTCTTTTTTTTCTTTTTTTTTTTTGAGTAGGAGAATATCATAGAATGAAAATGGTATCTAGGGAGAGTAATTTCAGAGAGCCAACTTGTTGAATAATTTAATGAGAGTTGTACAGCATATGAAAGGTTTATTTCTGACATGAGCAAAAGAAGGGAAGTCGACTTGTTTGCTGAACATTAATGGAAAGAGTAAAGAGCAGAATTAAATGAATCTGTGAGATTTTAAATTTTAAATTTCTTTCTAATGAAGATATTTAGACTTTTGTTTTATGCAGCCAATGGTGGGGCACTTACCACCTCAAACATGATCGGCCAAACCAGATATTTGAAAGTTTATTCTTACATTGGACCTAATTCTGATACTCAGAAAAATATATTTAGTGACTGTAATTTTAATATAAGGACATATTCAATGTAAACATCTGCATATACTGATTAGGAGTAAAAATCTCCTGGTCTGGGGATATAGCTCAGTGGTAGAGTGCTGGCCTAGCATGCATGAGGCCCTGGGTTCAGTTTTCCATGATGAAAAAAAGAAATTGCTAAACTATCATTTCACAGGTCATCATAGTCACAATGCAAATATAAGAATATTTTATAAGATCTAGGATATTTTATTTAAAATGATTCCTAATGTTGTCCTAGTGCAAACAATGAGAACAGGTCTCAACAGACTGTCTTTTATAAGGCTGGTTTTCATTGATTCTCAGGATACTATATCAGGACTTTTATCCTTTAGCAATATCATTTTAAATATGGTGTCCCAGCTTGGAAAACGATGTCATTAGGAGATGATATACTTGGGAGCTAACAGATTGCCTTTACAATAGTTACTAGTCTTCATAACATGCAGTCTTTGTTTTTCTTTGTTTTTATATTAAAACTGCATAATGAAGCCTTATTATATTTTTAGTAGTTTGTGTAGCAGAAGGGGAACTTCACTCATGGATGAAAACATAAAGGATTTCTCAGAAAAGGAAACTGACTCATTTGAAGAATTAATTTACCATCAAATTCCTAATTCCTTTGATTCATCAATACTTCCTAAGTTTTAATAGTCCTTTCCCTCCAGAATTCCAAGTCTTATTTTGATATTATTCTCAGTAACGAATATAATGATAGCTAAAGTTACTAAATTAACTATAAGGCTAACTAACACTTGTTAAGTGTTTCTAGTGCTATTCTGGATTCTTCTAAGTATGAAGTTATGTAATCATATTACTAGAACTTTGAATGAACTAGTAATATAACCCATATTTTAAGGAAGCCTAAGGGTTGAATAAATCTAGGCAGTTCAGTTCAGGACCCTTTGCTCATGGCCACAATTCTAGGACAGAAAAATTTCCACCGATTTCCATGGTTTCATATCTGCAAGACTTTATTTAATTGTATGTACAGACAAGTTGAAAAAAACGTCGCATAGTAAAAACCTTTGAGGAAAGAGGAAGACATAATGAATACAAAAAAATGAATCACAATTATCTTGGAGTCCAGAGAAATATAGCTAATTAAAATTAATCAGCTAATTAAAATGATCAAAGTCTCACTATGTCTTCATTGTCTTAAAGTTTAATTTATAAAATATTCACTTGGAGTGTTTCCATTGACAGCTTAATGTCTTAGAACAGTAGTTTTTAAACTTTATGAGCTTCCTTCTGCTTTTAAAAGCTATTCTGCACTCAAATGTTTGCTTATGTGAAGACTATCTATATATATTTATGTTATTAGAAATTAAAATTCAGAAGTCATTAAATATAAAAATAATTTGTTTATTGTTAGTTCATTTAAAAAAGATAATAATATATTCATTATATGTCTATCAACTAATACTTTGCTTATGTGAAGAATATATATATATATATATATATACATATATATAATTAGAAATTAAAATTCAGCAGTCATTAAATATGAAAATAATTTGTTAATTGTTAGTTCATTTAAAAAAGATAATAATATATTCATTATATGTCGATCAACTAATACTTTTTAAATACAAGTACATTTTCTGGAGCTAAAGGTAAAACTCAGTGTTGGAGCACATACTGAACATGGGTGAGGCTCAGGGTTCAATTACTAGAGTGCACGCTACACAAACTCCACCCAAACTACATTTCCAAGACAAAACTATTCAGTGAGAAGACTGATATTGTTTTTCCTATTTGCAAATATCTCTAACGTTTGGCTGAATAGAAGATAGCTCCATTTTCATATCTTCTTCTGCATTTAACCTGTTGTACTACCACAAACCAGGTAGCCTCTGCTGAATGCCAGTATATGCTTGTGTCAAAAATAATGAAAGAAGTAAACAAGACTTTGGTGATATCATGAAATTACCATAGCAATCTTATGGACTCCCTGAAAAGTTTCAGGATGCTCAGTGGTCATAGATCACCCTTTTGAGAAATAATATGTTAGAATGATGGGCTAGGAGAAGCACAGACCTGAGGGTTTCCTTTAGATCATTACATAAACCCTGGGTTTTCCTATTTTTAGTTGTCCAACCCCGTCTCCTTGCAAAACACATCTTTGTAGGATGCTTCAAAATTTCTAAGGGATTTAAGTTCATTAAGTCCATTTCTATTCAAGAGATAATCAATAACTTTCACATATTTACAAATTTATTTTCTATTTAAAAGCTTTTTATGAAGGTAAAAAGCATAGAAATAAGTAATGACAAATTGAAAGTATTATCAAAGCATTTTGAGGTTCATAGTGAAACCCCTGGATTTTTTATTGCAAACGAGCAAGGGTCTCCTTCAGGAAATGGCTTTTCCCCATTTGTGTATTTCTCACATTAAGCAATCTGTAACAACCTATATTCACTTGTTTCATCAAAGAGGATTCTATAAAACCTGGACCTAAGGGCTAGAGCTATGTTCTCTCTCAGTTTCCCAGAAATACCTTGCACTGTTGGCAAGACTCCTTTGCTTGACTGTCTTTGCACAGAGGCTGAATTCTTCCTGCAGGAGCAAAACCATTCATGTGGGAAGAGAGAAACAGTCTTTCTTTTATGAATCAGCTGCTTGTGTGGAAGAAGACTAAGAATGAACAAAGATATAATCTAATGTTAGACAGTAATAAGTCCTATAAAAATAGATAACCAAGGTATGGACAAAGGGAGAGACAGGGCATTTGATAAGGTGGTTAGTGCCATTGCTGAGAAATCAGGTGACATTTGTCACAAGACCTAAAAAGATTGAGGGAGAAGTCCATTTCTGAAGTAAGAGCAGTCTGAATGGAAGCCATAGAAAATGTTAATTCTCTGAGGACAGAAGTAACTTGACTTATTTGCAGTTGAGGAAACAGTAGGACAAAGTTTGCTGGAGCCAAATAAATGGTCAAGATTAAGAAACAAGGGGTGCTAATAGTTCCAGGACAGCTCATAAAGTATCATGAGAAGACCATGATAGGTTATCACCCTGTGTTACAAGAGTGCACTAAGCTATTGGGAGGTGGTCAGTAGGAGAGTCTTATTCAAAGGGGCTCATTCCTAGTACAATGGGAATGTTGCCTGGAAGCAGGTAGCCCAGTGGGGAAAGATGTGCTGGAGGCTGTCCCTAGGATACTTACCATGAGGGAAGAGTGATGTTTCCTAAGCACAGCATATTTAATTAATTTAATTTAATTTAATTGAGTCCCACAAGCACAGCATTAATTTTGAAAGACAAAACATGTTAGTTGGGCAAGGCTTTCCTACAATGCCATTGGTAGGCCAGATGTTCTCTTACTTGATGGAATACACCGCTTAGAATCTCTATCCCAATTCCTAAAATTGAGTACCCTCATAAGAAAATATTTCTCCTTTACTTAATTTTTTTAAGCAGACAAAAATATTTCAATTGTTAACTAGTCATAGGAATTCTTCTGGTTTCTCCCTCATAATTATTTTAAATTTCTACAACAAGTGCCTCTGTCAACTCAGTGACAGTGCCATCATTGTTTTTAAACCAGATTACCCTGTAGATGAATGGGCTATACCTTCAAGTTGCAGATGCACAAAGTAGACTGAGGACATGAAAACTGCAGGTTCTGAACCCAAAAGTCCTCAAAGGTCAACTGACAATCACTGCTTATTTGAGATTAAGAGCTGTCATGCACTGAAGATTCATGCTACACACCCTGCCAACTCCGCAATGGAGGAGTCAAGGTTTATAGCACCTACGATGCTGGGCAAACTCTGTACAAGACAGCCAGAGTTGGGTGCTATTGTATGTTACAGGCAGAACAGCATGGATCATCAGGCTGAGCAGTACAATTTCATGGGCCTCAGTGTTTCTGCATAGAGGTGGTCGACCATCTTTCACACTTAATGTGTCATATGTGAGGAACTAACAGGAGACAATCACAGGGATCTTTGGACAATGACAAGAGTTGAAGGTGCTCATGGAATGGTTTTATTTTGCATTACCAATAGTCCACATCTGCAATTAAATTTTTCACTTTCGGATAGCTTCTCAATGTGTTAGGGATGATGTTCAGATAAAGTTGTACCCTACCTGCTTTTTATTGGCATGAACCTTCATTATAGGTTTACGACTCTATTTAGCTCAACTGTCTAGTATCAAAGTTCCTCAGGCACATTCCCACTGTGCAAACATCACCACCACCCAACACTCATGACTTTTTATTGCTACTCTATTTTCTTCTGGTGACATGATGCTTCTCCCAGGAGGTGGAGTTCAACTGTACTTAGAGTTCTGTGGACTTGCACACAGGTCAAGCCTTCATTATCCACTAAAGAAATAATTGAATAATTCACATGGACTTTCTTCAGTGAATTTAACTGACCTCATCATGTTCTACTCAGGAGTAGGGACAATTACTATTACTTTACACACTGAGCCTAGACCTCATATGAGTTTTAGAAAAAAATATCCACAAACAAATTGGAAAATTTAAATAGGATTAAGTAAAACATTTCTCTACAAGAAAAAAAATGACTGGTAATTAATGCTGCATTGTTTTATGCATTGTGAAGACTCTATTTTTTTGCAGTGCACCAAATTGGTCATTAAAATTACTGACTAGTGATGATTGTGTGGTTTGCTACTTGCTAGGTACTATAAAGCATCCTCTCTGCCCTCTCAGCAGCCAACATTCTAAATTAAAAATGCTTATATTTCTTCAGGTGGAAATCTAATTGGAAAGTCAGTGCTTTTAGTAAAAAAAAAAAATCCTAAATGATAACCTTGTTTTATGAACATATGAATGGTATTTATCTCTCATCTCATCACCTAAATATTTCAGGTTGCTTTAAAAATAATATAAAGTACTATTGGATAACATATGTTAAAGGAGGAGGAAAAAGCAAAACTAAGGATAAAAACATAAACAAGGAATAGAAAGAGGTCACTATGTAAATGCCTGCCATAATGCCATTGACCTTGTTCTGAATAAACTCGGGGTCAATTGAAGGTATTTTTTGTTTGATTACTTTTCAGGTTCTATTTTATTTTTATTCTAATTTTTTATACATGACAGCAGAATGCATTACAGCTCATATCACACATATATAGAGAGCACATTTTATCATATCTCTGGTTATATACAAAGTACATCCACACCATTCGTGTCTTCATACATGTACTTAGGGTAATGATATCCATCTCGTTATGCCATCTTTTTTACTCTTAGGCTCCCTCTCTTCCCCTCCCACCCCTCTGCCCAATCTTGAGTTCATCTAATCCTCCCATGCTCCCCCTCCAAATCCCACTAAGAATTAGCCTCCTTATATCAGAGAATATATTTTGCATTTGGTTTTGGGGGGATTTTCTAACTTCACTTAGCATTATATTCTCCAACTCCACCCATTTACCTGAAAATGCCATGATTTTTTTCTCTTTTGTTGTTGAGTATTATTCCATTGTGTACATATACCATATTTTCTTTATCCATTCATCTATTGATGGGCATTTGAGTTGGTTCCACAGTTTAGCTAAAAGCAAAAACAAACCATCACTTGTGAAAGGACACATTTTATTCAAAATCTTTCCATTAGTCTGGCCTCCTATAGTTTCACTCAAGGGACCATTCTTATTGCTCTCAGCATGGTTTCGATGGACTTTTTGCATCACAGGACAAATCATATTTGAGCAGGACACTATAAAGTGTTACAGTTTTCAATATGAGGTGCCCCCACAAGCTCCTGTGTGAGACAATGTAAGAAAGATTTGAGGTGAAAAGATAGAGTTACAGGAGCTTTAATGCATGCATAGGATTAAATGGGAGACAAGTGTAAGCTGGTAGGTATTGGCTAGAAGAAGTAGTTCCATGTGAATGTGCCAGGGGGTTTCCATTTTGTGCCTGGTGAGTTGCCGCCTCTGTGCTTCCAAGTGGCCATGCCTGAGCTGCTTTCTTAAACAACACTCTTCTGACACGATGTTTGGTCTCATATTGGGCCCAGAGTTAGGAACACAGCTGACTAATGGTCTACCTCTGAATCTAAGAAAGATAAATTTTTCCTCCTCTAATTATTCTAGTCATCTCTTTCATACAGACAAAAAAGAAACCACCTAGAATAGAAATAGGTGTCAACCAGTGAGCTGTTTGCAGTGACTTGCCTACTTGCCTGAATATTTGGTTCAGGAACTTGTGGGGACTTTGGTAATTGGAATCGATACTTTGAATAGTTTAGAGATGTAAGCTGGAAAAGCTCTGAACATTGTTAGTGAACTTATCATGTGATTCTGGTGGAAGCTCTAAAGAACAATGCTGATAGGATTGTTGCTAGGAAACACTGTGCTCATGAGTTTGCACAGGAGGAGGATTCTGCTGGAAAGGGAATAGAAGACATTTATATTATATTCTGGCAAAGATATTGTCTACTTTATGCATATGTCCTATCACATTCCTGTGGCTAAGTTTAGAGGTGATATACTCATTACCCTGATGGAGGAAATGTCAAGGAAGCACAGCATTCAAGCAGTGATATGGATGTTTCTAGCAGCTTTTATTCATGTTTACTGGGAGAATGTGGAGCACAAGGAAGAGTGTAAGTTTGCATTTTGGTCAGAAAAGGGGGAGTAATTCTGGGCCTCAGGAATTGTGGTTGTTAATGCATTACAGTTACCAAAGAGATTCTAAAAAATTACACAGACACAGTAGAGAAGCAGCTTAAGGTCATTTCAGGAATTGGCCAGATTCACAAATCATGTTCACAAGATATGAATATACAAATTCCACTGAGAAGAGAAACTGCTAGGAAGTTTGTTTTCCATGCTCGCTCAGCCACACAAAACTCGCCCCTTCCATGGTCCTCAGAGGCTTGGCTACTGCTTGAGATGGGGACAGACACTGGCTTCAAGCATGTGGTGCTAGTTCTGCAGGAATGCAGGATCCTGAAGTTAGATGGTCATAAAGGCTTCCACAAGATTGCAAATGTCGGCCTGGAAGGTCAAAGTGTAACAAAGTGAGAATTCATGTAAGTAGGCCCTGAGAGGGTCATGTGTGTAGTTGTAGAAGGAAGTTGAAGCTTCAGTAGTGACTCCTGGGATTAAGAGATGCTGGCAATGTGGACTATATGTCAGGAGATTTCTGGCTAAGGATACAGTTAGCCTATGTGAGAGGACATGGGTCAGGGCTGCCCAAGTCCTTTGGAGCCCACTGTCCACAACATGTGCCCAGATGCTGAGCATGGGGAAAGAGGACTTGTTAGCCCAACTACATTTAGGTTTTGATCATACCCAGCTTTACTTTCTGTGTGCCTATTTCTCCATTTGGAATGGAAATACCTACTCTGTGCCACCGTACCTTAGTTGTACATGAGTTGATTTTGATTCCTACAAGGTCTGAAAACCAAAAGTCTAACAACATTTCTCAGAGATCTCCTTGTCTATGTTAAGCTGTCTGCTCTGCTCTGACCCATGTTGATGCAGAAATTTTGAGTTTCAGAGCTGAAACATGGGTCAGAGCAGAGCAGACAGCTTAACATAGACAAGGAGATCTCTGAGAAATGTTGTCCTTGGCAACAGCAAGAATACACCTATCTACAACCATGCAGCAAACTCAATGCAAACAATGCAAAGTGGATCAAAGTCCACCCCAAAGAAATGTTAATGGAACCCAGGAAACAGCCCCCAACATTTTTGGAGATAGCCCATCCCAAATAAGTGATAATGAAGTCCTTCCTGCCCAGATTACTTGTTTGGCCCACCTGTGTCCCAACCCTTCCCCCTTACATTCCATCACCAAAACTATAAAAAGGGGAGACAACCACACTTCCATGGATTCCACCTCTTGGGTCCCCTTCTTCCTCTGGGAGAAGTCTTTTCTGCTGTCCTTTAATAAACTTCTAATTTCTACTCTGACCTTGCCTCGGCGTGCTCTCTGGTGTTATTCTTCAACATTGGAGAAGCAAGGACTCGTCACCGGTCAACAGCAGTAACAATGGCACCATCTCATTGCTCTGGGGCTGGGAATGGGGCTGGGGGCAGCAGGCCCACTCCCTGAAACCATGGGAAGGATATTGCCAGACCTGCTCCAGCTTCTTGAGGTTTAAGCTGTCATATATCCTGTGGGGTCAGATCCTTAGCCTGGTCTTTGCATGACCATTGCACTCTATGCACACCTGTATCCAGTTTCACTTCTGTGGGGAGAGCAGCCATGTGGGCAGGAGCCAGCCGATGGCCTCCTTTCAGCTTGACCTCCCCTGCTAGAGGCTCAGATGAGGCCACCTACGCAGGGCTCCAGGTTAGGACTCCATAGTCCTTTCTGGGAGACAAATTCGACCCGTACCAGCAGGATGTGTAGGGCACACAGACCCAGCTGGAGTTCAGTGAGGCCCGGTCCTGGTCAGGAGACAGGAAGGTCCTGTCCCACAGCCTGGGAGGAAGAAGGCCCAGATGAAGAGGCACTGGACTGGCAGACCTGCCCAGGCCTCCCATTACTCCGCCATTCATTTTCTACTCACGTCCACTTATTTATGAAAATGGATTCTCCCTCTCCTTTCTTTGGCTTTATCTTGTTCTTTTCCTAATTTTTTGAGGAGGACATCTCAGTCATTAATTTTACCATTTTTCCCCTTGTCAGAAAAAGTTACTCTGAAGCTATCAATTTTCTCTCAAGTGCTACTTTAACAGCATCACACGCACTTTGATAAGTAGCATTTTCATTACATTTTTAGTTTCAAATATGTTCTCTTTCCCATTCGCATATTTCAATTTGCCCACAAATCATTTGGAAATGAATTTTTATCGAGCTGCAGTCAGAAAACATGATCTGTACTTTATTGATTTTTTTAGTACTCCTGAGACTTCTTGGGGACTTGGAAGGTGGTCAAGTTTGCAGGTGTCGCTTGTGCTCCGGCCTCTCTCCCAAGCCACGAGGGGGGTCCTGCCCATGCCTCCTGGTGCAACAGGCTCACAACGCTTGGGGTCTTCCGCATCAGAGGCTGTGAGCTTCTTCTGCAAGGGGTCAATGACACCCCTGGTGATTTACTTTGCAGGCCATGTGACCTGTTAGGAAGATTCTGCTCTCCAGTGCCCCTTGAGGGTTGCCATAGCCTTGGTAAACTAGCCGGTGTGGCTGAGTCCCGCAGAGCTATTTAAAGCAGCAGAGTGTATGTACTGGGCCTTCCATCAGCTCCATGAGTCACCTGGTGGCACGGGGCAGTTGGCCATGATGGGTTCATGGCATCTTGAGGTGCCATTTGGATGTGTCTACCTCAAGGGTACCTAGCATTAGGGGGCCCAGCACTAGGGGGTATTTCTCAGTGCTGCTGCTCTGTCCTCCAGGGCCAGAAGTGCCACTGTGCTAAACCACCCTCTTGGTTCACAGTGGTGTCTGTGCCAGAGCTGCTCTGTGCAGTGTGGGTGGTTCGTGCTGCAGAACCTGAGCTTTCTGTTTGGTTTTGTCCTGGTGGAGATGCACTGTCCCCCTGCTGCCCGAGTGGCCACATCTCAGGTCCCCCAGTACTCCTGGACGGCACACAGGGCACACCTGCTTTGGGGAGGACTCCCTTGTGTTTTACTCGAGGTGGAGACCAACTGTGTCCACCAGAAGGCCCCATCCCTTTGCATGTGTCTAGGATGTGGAATCCAGGGTTCACGTCCCCCTTTCCATTGTTGTGGGCCATGTTGTTGTTTGTTTTCTTTTTCCTCACATTGGTTTAACCAACTTGTCTTTATTTTCCTCCTTTTTACTTACCATTTTGGATGTTGTTTGTAATGATCTTACTCCTCTTAGTTTTCCTTAGTTTTTTTTCTCATATTTTAACTTGGCAAATCCCAGGTCGGAACCCACCTCCTCCTGCTCAGAGCATGGTGTGAGAGCCACAGCTTGGATCCCCGGACTCCCGGGCATTGGCGCCCATATCTCCCTCACACCTGGCTGGATCTCCTGCTCTCACTTCTTTTCAGGGTTCCCAGGGACAGGGCTGTGCACCAACCCTGGATCCTTCCCACACTCCTCCAGGTCTGCAGCACTCCTGTGGGGAGCAAACTCGTGGTGAATGGCTCTTGCCACTCTTGGTTCAAAATGCCAAAGCCAGCACTCTCCCTTCTCAAACTTGTCACTGGACCTCAGAGGGCAAAAGGCACAGAGCATATGGGAACCCCTGGAAGACCCCAGGCCCCTGCCATTCTCTTCCCCTCTTTCTGTGTTCTTTTCTCATGAATGTTTGCCATGAAAACATTGCCTATTTTTTTCATTATTTACTTTCACTTAATCACTTTCAAAAGTAAATTCTTAGCCATTCTCCTTGCAGAAATCCCCACCTCTTTTGTTTTTAGGTATCCATCATTGATCCCCAGTAGAACAATAAAGGATAGGATGGATGGATGGATGGATGGATGGATGGATGGATGGATGGATGGAAGGATGGAAGGATGGAAGGATGGATGGATGGATGGATGATGGATAGAAGGATGGATGGATGGATAGATGGATAGAATGATGGATGAATGGATGGATAGATGGATGGATGGATGGAAGGATATATGGATGGATGGATGGATGAATAGAAGGATAAATAGATGAATGGATGGATAGAAGGCTAGATGGATGGATGAATGGATAAAAGAATGGATGGATGGATGGATGGATAGGTTGTTTGATAGATGTATGTATGTATGTATGGATGGATGGATGGATGGATGGATGGATGGATAGGTTGTTGGATAGATATATGTATGTAGTATGTATGTATGTATGGATGGATGGATGGATAGAAGGATAATTGGATGCATGTATGGGTGGGTGAATGGTTTGTGGTTGGATGCACGGGTGGATAAAATGATAGGTGGATAGATGGATGGATGGATGGATGGATGGATGGATGGTTGGATGGATGGATGGACAGATGTATGGATGGATAGGTTGTTGGACAGATGTATGTATGTATGTATGGATGGATGGATAGAAGGATGGTTGAATGTATGCATGGATGGGTGAATGGGTTCATGGTTGGATGCATGGTTTGATAGAAGGATAGATGGATAGATGAATGGATGGATGGATGATGGATGCTTAAAAACGACCTTTTCCAGCAAGTGTGTTATGGGCTTGTGCCAAATGCCAATGTCTCGGCTTGGCACAGAATCACAAGCCACAACACAGCTTTGTAGGTTCAAACAGCAATTCTTTATTCCCTATCTCATGCCGCCTCCACACAGGTTCAGGGGCAATCCCCATCCCCCCTGCACAATTCACGTCCTAAAATACTTTCTCTCCAAGAGAACTCAGCAGGAACTCAGGCAGCAGGCACCCCCTACTCCCAGCAGGAATAATCTTCAACCTCCAACTTCCCTAAAACTCCTATTGTCACGCCCTAAACCCAAGAACGGGGATACTTCCTGCAGGATACACCCTAATCCTGGATCCACCCTGGTCATTGAGCAGGGTCACCTTTCTCAAACACACAAGCAAGGTTGCAGCTCCTTTGAATCTGCTGGAAGGCAGCCCGCTCCGTGCCCCCAGGAGCAGGCGGGAAGAGACCGGCTTGTTTGCTTTCAGGCCAGGCAAGCCTCACATTCAGCTCTCCTAATTAGACATGAAGAACTGTGATATGACATTTTTCATTTGAACCTCACAGGAGAGATGGTGAGCCTGGAACTTTGATGTGTGGGGATGAAACACACCATAGAAATGCAAATGAGGGAAGGGAATTGATTTCAGGCTGCCTTTGCCCTGGCAGAGGGGCCTCTGCAGACAACTGTTCCTCCTGCCCCCTCCCCTGTTCAGCCCAGTTCTAATCCAGGGGGACTGTTACTACTTTGTGCTTTGTTGTGCTGGGGGAGGACCCTGGCCTTGCAGGAGCAGACCCCCGGGTTCAGGCCTCCACCCAAGCTGGGCATACCCCAGAGTGAGCAGTCCCCTTGACACAGGTGACAAGACTAGATGCTATAGCAACCCCTAAATAGCTAGGGACTCCTGGCAGGTGGGCAAATGGACCACCATTATGTCCTCACCCTGTATCTAAGTCCTCCTCATGGGTTTGCCACTTCTTCCTGCAGTAGGTGGGACAGACCCCTACACCCTGGGCTCAGCCAGGTGAATGGCTTTGGCCTTGGTCCTTGTAGCTGTAAACCTGGTCATGAGGATGCGACTGTAGGAACTGCCCACAGCAGCTCCCCTGCCTCTGCCTGACAGGCAGCCACCCAGGGCTAGGTCCTGGGGTAGGTAGACATGAGAGTGTGGAGCAGGACACGCCAAGGCCAGCAGCCCACAGACTGGGGACAGATTGCCACCTGTGCTGGATCCGCTCTGATCACGGGGCTTGGGGGACTGGGCTCCAGGACTTCCATGATCACCCTCATGGTGGTATGGGAACCCAAGTGGCTTTGTGTGGCCTCTGCGTCCTGACCTTGGGCTTCTCTTGCCTCCACTAGGGCACATGACCCCTCCACTAGAGCACAAGACCTCTCAACTGCTTGATGCCCACAGACAGGGACAGTGGGGTGGGGCGCTCACTACCAAGCTCCAGATCCTGGGAGTCTGCACCCCAAGTCTTTTGCCCATGGGGAGGCGGTGGCTGGGGGAGGCAGCCACAGAACAGTCTGGAGCCCAGAGCCTTTGCCAAGCTCAGGATAGCGTTGAATACTTTTTAGCAGTGTCCACTTGAGCTGAGTGGCAGCTCCCAAGGATGGTGCATCCCCGCCCAGAGACGCATGGCCATGCCACCATGAGTCACACATGCTTCCAGGCAGCACTTGGCACGGACATAAGGGCCTATGAACCACTCAAAGTCCCACTGACAGTGGAATCAGAACACCATGATGTGAACCTCACAGGACACGGGAGGCAGCAGCCCGTGGCCAAGCAAAGAAACCAACCCGCATCTCCACAAATGACCAGGCAAAGCCAGGCTGGCCCAGGGCACATCAGATGACATGCTCTATGGGCCAGAGTCAGGGCAGTGAGCACTGCCTGGGTGCCTGGAAAGGCCCTGCCAAGGATGAGTCCCCAGGTGGACTGTGAGCGAGAACTGGGAGGGATGGCTCCCGCATGCTCCTGTGTATATGTCACATGTGGACTGGAGTTAAAACAAGAGGCACCCCTCCCCTGCTGGCCCTTCTCTCCTGGCAAGTGTGAGCAGGGGGTCTCTGCATCCTAAGACCCAGAGGAGCGCTCTCACCTGAGGAGGGTGAGAGGGGCAGGTACACTGCTTGTCAGGGAGGAGCAGTTACATCCTCGTTATTTGCAGGAGCCTCAGGCAGGAAGCTGACCTGTGCCTCCCAAGCAAGTGGAGCAGCTCCCAGAACACTCCCAGAGGTCTGCTGTCTGGGATAGAAGGATGGGTCAGGACTGGCCACTGTGAGCTGAATGCTCCTTTCAGGGGGAGTCGGAGCCCTTGACCTTGGGGGCAGGGCCCAGGAGCACAAGCATCCTCAGGGAGCATGCAGAGTCCTGAGATGGCTGGTGATTGAGGGGCCCTGGAGAGCCATAGCAGTGGAGTTCCCAAGTCACTAAGTGTCTCCTTCTTGCAGCCACTTAATCTGAGAAGAGGCTGGACTTGGACCTGGGAGGAAGTCCTCACTGCAGGCTGAGTTACATGGTGCAGTGCCTGCTGGGCTGTGATGCAGTCGGGTGATAAGTCACTGTGTCCACAGCAGGGGCAGTGCCAGAACTGAGCAGGAGAGTCTGACTCGAATGGGCACCTCTGGGGACAGAGGCATCCGTTAACGCCTGCATATTTAGAAGGTCCAGGGGACTGGGCTCATAAATTAGCCACAAAGACAAACCAGGTGCTCCACTTTTAATTTAATCTCCTATTTATCTGCCTTTATGGCGGAACATGGTGCTTTCTCAGGAATATGGCCATTTCTGCCATAACATGTCAGTAGAGGGGTGAAATGTGGTGAGGAGTCAGGACAGCAGGCAGTGGTGATAGAGCACTGGCTGCCTCGCCCACTGGCCTGCCCCCACCCCCTGGGTGTCTGCAGGCGCCAGTTACCAGGGAAATGCACTTTCTAGTATGTCATCCTGCAGACAGGTAGGATGCAGGGTGTGAGGCTGCTGCACAGGCACATGGAGGGGATTCTTTTTATTTTAAACGTCATATTTAGGAGGTGGGGATGGCGGTCCTGAGGTTTGTTGCTGGACTCTGCTTGCTTGGTGTTTATGAGAAGAATTAAAGTCCAACAATGTATCTATTAAACCTGACTTGGAAAAACTATCCCCGGGCCTTCTTTCTTTCTTTCCTCTTTTTCTTTTCTTTCTTTCTTTCTTTTTTTGGGGGATTGGGGATTGAACCCAGGGTGTTCTACCCATGAGCTACATGCAGCCCTTTTGTACTTGTTGAGACAGGTCTCTCTTAAGTTGCCAGTCTGGCTCTGAACTTGGATGCTCCTGCCTAGGCCTCCCAAGGCTCTGGGATCTCGGGGTGCACCCCTGTGCCTGGTGACGGCCACCTCCCTGCACCTGCAGTGGGGATCGCCCTCAGCTCTAGCTGCCTTCCCTGCCTCCCATCCACGGTGGCCTTCACCAGAGGCCCTGGGCCTCCACAGCCCCTTCTGCAGATGCCCCTCCTCTGGCTGACGCCAGGACTCCCCCTCTGCACTCCTGTCGGGGGGACCCCTCCTGTTGGCATTTGTCCTGTGTTGACATGGATGGGTCCTCGCTTGTGCTGCTCCATCCCCACCCTGCCTCTGAGACTGTCCTCGCTAGGTTGTCCTGTTCCCACTTGGCAGTGTCCCTGTCCATGGGGTCCCTGAAGCAGGAATGCTGACAACCCTGAGGGACGCTCTCCTCCCGCTGCCCAGTCCCGCCCTCCTGCACACCCTGCCTCCTGTTTGCCTGCTCTGGCCTCCCTGCTCTCCAGTCCCAGGGCCTTTGTCACTAGGAGTTCTGCCCCTGCCTGCTCTCTCTGCCCTGGTGTCCCCCCTAGAAGGTCGGAGGTCTGATTTCCTGGGTCCACTGGGCAGGATCTCACCCTAGGCATGTTGAAGCTCCTTGGTGCAATACCAGGGCCCTGAGATGTGGCCTGCCCTCCCTCGCCAGCCTCCAGGTCTGCCTGCCCTTACCTGCTGGTGGGTTATTGCACTGTGCAGAATCCCCAGGGGCCTGCGACTCCAGCCCTCCCTCTCGTGAGACTCCTGGGACATCACTGCATCCCTGGTGGCTGTGTGCACCAAGGGCCTGTGGCCCATGCTGCAGCTGCTCTGATGCCTCCCAGCTCCAGCGTCCTGGGCTCCCACAGTGGTGGGAGTGGGTGCTTCCTGTGCCAGCGTCAGTCACAGCAGGGCCACGAGGCACCTCGGAGGGAAGGAAAAATGGATAAGGGATGGATGAAAGGACAAGTGGAAGGACCCGCGGGGAGGCTGCAGGGAGGGTGTGAGCTCCTAGGGAGCAAATGGAACTGAATTTGCACAACTGCAAGAGGGGCCTCTGGACCCATTTTGGGAGAGACAACGGGGACAGATGACACCCACGAAGTCATGCAGGAAGAGGAGCCATGGGGTAGGGCTCCAAGGGCAGTGGAACCCAAGCAGGAGGAACCCAACCCTGTGCTGGCAGGTGGACAACGTGGGGCCTGTGGTCCCGCCAGCTCCCACATTCCTTCTTGGCTGAGGCGGGAGAGACACTATGTGGACAGCCGCCCTCTCCTCGTGCACTGGGCTCCCCATGGCCAGGAAGCCACACCATGGGAAGAGTCCTGGTCAGAGCAGGCAGCAGAGGGCTTGAAACTGACTCCCAGACCCTGGCTTCCTGTCCTCAGCTTGGTCCACTGCACCAGTGGCTGCCAAGGGACCTCCAGGAGGTCTGCTGGACGGGAGTACCCTAGACACATCTGTCAGCCTCTGGCTCTCAGGCCAGGCCCTGGGACTACAACGGAGGCCAGCCTCCAACCTGGCTGGCTACACTCCTGTCCGATGGATCAATCAATCTATTGATCGCTCTATCATCTCTACCCCTTATCTGTCAGTCTATGACCTACCCATATCTATTATCCCTCTCTATCATGTGTCTTTATCTGTCTATATCATCTGTCACCTCTGTCCTCTACCTGTGTATCATTTATCAATCTGTCATCGACTACTTGCCACTTCCATCATCCCTCTGTACTTTTATTACCTATCCCTCTATCACCTCTCTCATTCTGTCTTGTCTATCTGTCATTCCTCTATCACCTATTTCTATAATTGTAGCTGTCTCTCTATCATCCTGGTCACTTCTTTCTGCCATCTGTCTTTATTGGCCATCATCAGTCACTTCCATCTACCAGCCTATCAGTTCTGCCATCTCTCTACCTGCCATGCTTCTCTCTCACCTGCACCATCTCTGTCTCACTTCCTGTATCATCTCCACCTATCTCAGCCTCTACCGCACCTGTGTCGATTCCTATGCGTGTCTATCTCTATGTCTCTCATCTCTGTTGACCATTATGAAACATCCATCATCCACTTATCTATTTATGTGGCTATCTTTCCATTCGTCACTCCATTTTAAAAGAACAATAATATTCTTACTTGTCAAAATGACGCAGGACTATTATGAGAGTCACATGACTCAGAGCTGATGGAAAGGTAAGGGCTCTGCAGTTCTCAGACCCCAGGAGGAAACACAATCACCATTTGGACGTTCCCCTGACTCTTGGCTGCATAGATTGGAGGCACCTTGGGCGACTGATAGGAACATGTGTGAGCCAGGTCCCCCAGCTCCTGGGACAGAGGGGGCCGTGGACATCTGGTTTCAGTATGAGAGCTACACATGACCTGATGGGGCAAGAGGTGCAGGAACCGGCAGGAAGGGCACAGCGGGGGGGCACTATGGCGCTGAGGGCTCACCCAGCAGCCACGTGGCCAGTAGCTTGACCCACTGTCTCAGTTCCTCCTTGTGGTGGGTCAGTAACGTGTGCTTCACACTCGCGGGAAGAAAGTAACCCATATGAGCAGCAGACATCAGCAAGGCCAGGCCGGAGGTGACGGGCACCGAGTGTCAGACGCCATGGGTGGAGGGCGGCTGTGCTGGCAAAACCCTGGAGTTTCCGGTGAGTTTTCTCCTGGGAGGCTTTTGTTTAAGACTGCGCAGAAACAACTTTGCTCTTGCTGACCTACTCTGCGCTCTGTGATGACTCCAAGAGGTAGAACCGCCACAGCGCAAACCACTGCTCTCAAACACACAACCCAGAGCAGGGTTACCGTCCTTAAGAACGTCAGTTCTGAAGTGACCTGAGCTGGGAGCTCTGCCCTCCCCACCCAGCCTGGTCTCCTCCATCTGGACACCTCGTGGGGTGGGATCTTCCCAAAACGTGGGCCTTCCTGACAACAATTTTTGTGCGTGATGTGTTTGGCTATGGCTTGTGTCCGTAGGTGGCTTGTGCACAGAACTTGAGCCAATGTCCTCCCTTTACGGCCAATAGCCTTTCACCCTGCAGAGGTCACACTTCACTCATCCGCTCACCGCTGGGGCCCTTGTGGGTCTTTTCCACTGTGTCCTCAGGGCCCTGAGCGTGCTCCTGCAGACAGGCTCCTCCTTCTTGGAGGACAGTGCAGGATGGCGTGGTGGTTCTGCTTCACACTGGGGAGCACGCAGACCATCCTCGCGGTCACTGAGGACGTCCCTCCTGCAAGACCCATAGCTTCCTCTCTCCACGCTCCCCAGCGCAGGCCACCCTGAGCCATCCTGAGCCATCAGCTGTCCAGCTGTGCCCTGGGTGGGTTTCTCTGGAGCCCTCCGACGACTGGCACCCTCTCCTGGTGCACTGGCTGCCTGCACCTCTTCCTCAGAGAGCATCTGCTCCATCCTTTAAGGTTTAAATAGTGGGATTCGTCTTTTTATAAGAAAGCCCTAAGGGTTCTTGCCACATCCGGAACACAAGCCTCTCACTACAGAGACAACTTGCAGGTCATTTGCCCCCATTCTCTGGGTCCTTTCACTTTATAGATGGCATTGTTGAAACACAAGTTTTTAATTCTTATTGAGGCCACTTTATCTGATTTTCCTTTTTTTGCTGTTCTGCAGGTGTCAGGGATACATGAGAAGGCACTGCCTGAGTCAAGGTCACAAAGACTATTCTGTTCTCTTCCAAGAATGTTAGTGTTCCTGGTTCTCCACTTAGATCTTGATCCATTTGCAGCTAGTGTTTGTGGGGTGGATTTGGGGTTCAATTTTGTTCTTGGGTGTCCCCAGTTGTTCCGGGTCCCTTGGTTGAGAGCATGTCCCCTCCTTGCAGATCCATGATGCTCTTGGTTGGGAGCAACCTTCCTGCATCCTGACAGAGATCAACGTCACGTACAGGACTAACCACTGTGCTGCGACCAGGGGACAGCAGTGCCACCGTGGTCTGCTGCGCTTTCTTGCTGCTGTCACTGTGTCCTTTGTACCTATGGCTCTTCCTCTGCCTGGAGTCCCACCAGCCCACAGCCTCCTGGTTACTTAAATTTAGCTTGGTATTTAATAGTCTCAGTGCTCATTCCCTGTTTTCTGGCGCTGGATTCTCCATTTGTATTTATTTAGATTCGTTTCTCTGGGAGAGAGAATTTTCTCTTTCCCAGGAGGTGCTGGTGGGAACTCCTGTCTCGGACCTTCCTGTGGGAAAGGGCCTCTTACCAGAACACTGCTGTCCCTGTTGTGCTGCTGTCTCGGCTGTTTTCCTGACTGTGGCTGGGAGATTTCTGTTCTTGCTCCTCCCTGGACACGGCCTCTTCCTGTCCTCCCAGGAGCCCTGAGGCTGTCCCCATCCCTCTCTTCTGTCTTGGTTTGCAGATTCCATTGCTACTTTTTTTTATGCAGCTGCAGCTGTGTGTTTCTGTTTAGTTCTTGAAAACGCCCACCCCATGTGGCATTTCCTTTCTTTGTCCATGATGTTTGACCCCCTGAGACCAACCAGCACCTGCAGAGCCTGCTGCCTGTGACACAGCTCTTATTTCTAGAAGGGCTTGTTTTCCTTTGTGTCTCCTAATGTTTCTTTTAAATTGTTTTCTCCCATCTGTTTAGGTAGATGAGGCTCCCCTGGGTACCTCTGAGACAGGGGTTTCTGTTGGGTTTGGGGATCATGCCACCTCTGCAGGGCACCCTGGGAGGCAGATCTGGGGACAACAGTGGGATGGGAGACCTTGGCCTGGGCTGGCTTCTTTTCCTTCCAGGATCTCACAGTTGGTGGCAGAACAGGACACTTGAAGAGCACTCTGGACCCACTCTGGTGAGTGCTAATGTTTTAATGCCCTGACCCTGAGGAAGGGCCAATGGCCAGCCTGGGTGGGCACCTGAGGTCAGCCCCAGCCCAGAAAGGCAGGTGGCTCAAAGGGAGCTGTGGGCTCGGGCAGGAAGCACAGGGCACCTTATGTGTATCAAGTGCCCCTTCTATCATCTGTGTTCCACTAACAGATAGAGGCTCAGTTTAGTAAATCCTGCTTTTGTTTTTTAAAATCGTGCATTTAGAAGTCCATTTTTATTCATCCCTGTTCACTGAGGATGTCTTTGCTGACAGCGCAGACAGTCCCTGACTTACCACTGATTCACTTCACTGTGTTTGAAAGCGGCACACATTTAGGGGACATTACTCTGAGTCTAGATTAGTGAAATGCACATGAGACTGGGCTGTAGCAGTGACCTCAGCTCCCAGGCAGCCGGGTGACCACAAGGGAAGTGCAATGTTCCATAGTGAACTTGGTTTGACCTGCAAGAGTACTCAGCAGGTCAGGGGTATTCAGTGGGTTCCCGACTCACAATGTCTCCCATGTACAATGCGTTTTGGGGATGTGACCCCACCCTAAGCCAGGAGCATCTATGTCTGCCTTCACAGACAGGATCCAATCATTCAGAGAGAGCAGAGACCAGAGAACATCCACCTACACAAGAATGAGCCTTCAGCAGGGCCGTGCACCGTCTTCGTCAGGGAACAGCTTGGCCGAGGAAGAGGCTCAGCCCAGACTCTCACAGGTCCTTACCCCCACCCCCCTGGTCTAGCTGCCCTGCCTCAGGTAGTGACTAGGTCCTGGAGAGGAGTGCACTGGAACTGTGTCCATGTGTTTCTCAGGTGAAGGACACGACTGAGCACTGTCCCAAAGAGAATCTATTTAGCTATTTAGCAGCCCCTGAATAGTTTCCCAGGCCCATCCCCACATTGTCCCCCAAACCAACCCAACCACCATCTTCCCCAGTATCAACCCCATTACCATCCTCCCAGCACCACCTCACCACCATCTTCCCCAGGACCACCCAGCCACCATCTTCCCCAGGACCACCCAACCACCATTTTCCCCAGGACCACCCAGCCACCATCTTCCCCAGGACCACCCAGCCACCATCTTCCCCAGAACCACCCAGACACTATCTTCCCCAGGACCACCCAGACACTATCTTCCCCAGGACCACCCAGCCACCATCTTCCCCAGGACCACACAGCCACCGTTTTCCCCAGGGCCACCTAGCCACCATCTTCCCCAGAACCACCCAGCCACCATCTTCCTCAGGACCACCCAGACACTATCTTCCCCAGGACCACCCAGCCACCATCTTCCCCAGGACCACCCAGTACCGTCTTCCCCAGGACCACCCAGCACCATCTTCCCCAGAACCAGCCAGCCATCTTCCCCAGGACCACCCAACCACCATTTTCCCCAGGACCACCCAGACGCCATCTTCCCCAGAACCACCCAGCTACCATCTTCCCCAGGACCACCCAGTACCGTCTTCCCCAGGACCACCCAGCACCATCTTCCCCAGAACCACCCAGCACCATCTTCCCCAGGACCACCCAGCCACCATCTTCCCCAAGACCCACCCCAGATCTTCCCCAGATCTCTCTTTACCATCTTCCCCAGGAATCATCCCTTGCCCTTCTCCTACATCTATTCCCTACTGTCTTCCCCAGCATCAACCTCATCATCATCTTTTCATCCCCATGCTCCCATGGACCACCTGCCTTCTCCCCAGGACCATCCCTCTCTGTTCATTCTCTCCATCTACATAACTGTGGCCCCAGAAGTTCCAACTCACTTAGATATCTGCTCCTTTCCATGTTCTCATGACCTCTACCTCTACACTCATGCTTCTGTCTGCCTGGAATCCTTTCTGTGCCCACAGCCTCCTCTTCACTCCTCCTGTAGAAGCACTGGTTTCACCTTCTGTCTGAAGTTTTCTAGAGCTCCTGAATGCCCCGGCCCTGTACCTGGGGCTCCCATCCCAGTGCACACACACCCACAAGGAACAGCTTTAGTATAATGTTTGAAGGGACCTGCTATGGCACAGCTGACTATTGTTCAACAAAGTCCAGTCTGCTTTTTCCTGAGCACTCAGCCTGACCTCATGTCCCAGTGTGACACCTGACCACGTCCCACTGAACACATGGTGCTTGCCCTGACCCATGAAACACCCAACATGCCCCTTCTTGGTCTTCTCCTCCCTTATCAAGCACAGAGCACCCTGGGAAGCCAGAGGATGAAAGAAGAGGGCCATGGCCTCCTGCCTGCATTGGGAGGACACTCTGGGCCAGAACTGGGTTAGAGGTGACTTGGTACTGTGGCCACAAATAGATACGTGCTGGCTGAGAAAGAAATCGCTGTCTTGCTTTTGCAAGTAATTAAAAATTGTGGGTCCACTTCTTCTCTCTTCCTAGAATGCCCCAATTGTTACATGTATTGATATGGGGGGCAAGCATCAGAAATCTCAAGTCTGTGCGCAGGGCATGGCATTCAGTCTTGGGTGCAGGAAACGGGCTCATGCTAGAGAGCAAATACCCAGGAGGAGCAGTCAGGTTGGGCAAGGCCCAAGAGAGCTCTGCCTAGTGGGGATGGGCCAAGGCTGGAAGGCAGCGACCACTCCTGTCACTTATGGCAAGGATTTATAGGAAAGAGAGGAGCACAGGCAATAATTTAATAGTCAGCAAATGAAAATTAAACAGAATAGAGAGAATCCAAAAATTTGGGTTGGGGAAGTGCTCATGGAGGCCAAGCAGCAGGAAACAAGATTGAAAAGGCATTGAGCTTCAAATCCCTTTAAGACTTCTCGATTAAACAACGGAATTTAACCAGGCAGCAAAGAAAAGATTAAGAATGCTCTCTATTTACCAAACTCTCTCACCCTTGCACCCTTAACCTCAAGAAGCTGCCATTAAATGACAGAAAGAGAGGAATGGGGGCAGAGAAAGTAACAGCTAATGGAGATTTATAATTGACGTCTAAGGAAAAAACATTCAATGTGGTCACTGGTTCATGGAAATGATCTGCTTTGCTCCCACTAAGTCTAGCAAGTTCTATTTCTAGACAAGCCTCACACATGGCCACAAAGGGCATTTCTTGATATATCAGCAAAGAATCAATGGGACACCTGGTCGTGTACCTGTGGGAAATGGACAGGAAAACTGAGTGACCCCGAGGGGGCAGTGCTTCTTGTGCCCAGGGTAGATGTGGTCATGGGTGGGGGTGGACAATGGGAACCCCCCAGAAGGTGAGCAGATCCATGGAGCTCAGTGGACACGGGGCCTCTCCTCCCAGGGAGCACCCTGGAGCCACTTCCCAGCGTGGGAGGAGCTGGCACCCTCCTCGGTCATTGCCGTGGACAGGGCCCACTGTGTGCAGATTCTCTCACCAAGCCTTTGTGTTATGCTGGGCACATGTAGTGTTCAGAAAGGGAGAGGCTGGTACGTGTCTTCTTGCTTTCCAGATCCTGGACCAAGAGGAGCCATATTTTGACCTGGAGGAGAGGGCTGAGCCGTTGCTAGGACACCTGGGCTGTGAGCTGGTGCAGTCACTTCAGAGGACCTGGTTTGTCGTACCCAGTAGGAGGGTGGGAGTTTGTGCATAATAAGAGGGATAAGTGGATCTCTGGTGACCACAAAGTCAAACTAGGGCAGTGATGTCCACCAAACTCCATTTGTTCCTCCTCCTGGGCACACAGTGGCACTGCATGTCCAGATGCCTGTGAAATTAGAGTGGCCATCAGACTAAGTTGTGGTCAGAGGGACAGTTCTGGCCCAGAGAGCCCTTCCAAGTCAACACACCACCACTTTCCCTACATGGCTACAGGTGATTCTTGTACTAAACATGGTGGAGTGGCCATCACCCAGGAGCCCTGAGGAGCTCCCTGTGGAAGCTACGTAAGTTCAAGACTGTGATTTAGCAGATCTCTTTATCTCCCCAAGACACTGGTACCCAGAGCTCTGATGTTACAGAGCAGCCCACTCTGATCACCAGGTCTTCCCAGTGGGCTGATAGTCCTGGAGGATTTGTCTCCATCTCATCTTACAACTGTTGTCAACAGGTTTTCAGGCTTAGTTTTTCTATTTTTTATTTCATTGACCCTTCTACCGTGATGACTATGGCTTTGGAAGTTGGTCATAAAAGAAATGGAGAATCTATTTGACTTTTTCCTCCCCCAGTAAATTCTTGAAATATACAATAGATATGTCAATCTGTAACGCCATCCACAAATGAGCAGGAGATTAATGTTATAGTTAAGGAAAGGCATGCAGAGTCCAAAGAATAAGCATCTAAATCTCCAGCACAAGTGTGTCCTATAAACTGGAGCTGACCAGGGTCTGTGGATGAGCCCGGCCCTAGGTGGTGACACCCAACCACAGGGCAGGCACCATCATGGGTTCCTGAGGTGAGGTGAGGAGAGTCCGAGGCCCCCTGTGGAAGTTCCAGGCAGAGAGGACATTTCTTGGCGCCGTAGTGAAGCCGTGCAGGAGCCGTATCTCACCAAGGAGAGCATTCGTGGGAGATGCAGACGGCTCCAGGGGTGAGCTGTGGCCACACTCGTCCAGGCAGAGGGCTCCCAGGCAAAGCGTGAGATGGAGAGATGAAGGTTGTGCTAAGTGTGGAGGAGAGAGGGTCAATGTGGATGTCAGGACCAGTGAAAGTCCTGTGTGCTGGGGACACCAGGTGTCCAAGGAACACTTGACTAATGAGCCAATGAAGCCAATCCTCAGGCCCCATTCACCTTCCCTCTGCTTTTTAGAAACCACAACAAATTAGACGTGGGTCCCTCCCTTTGTGAACACTGCCCTCCTGGGCTGGGTGCAGGTGTTGAGCCAATCACACCTGGTGGGAAAACACCTGTGGGGTGTGGTGGGCACTGACCTGGGAGGAGATGCTGGCATCAGAACCTCAGCATGCTGGGAACTGATTCTTAAATGCCCAGCTTCACCCAGCGGGTCCTGAATGATGCTGCACTGAGGTTGGAGCCGAGCTTGGGCAGGAATGCGGGCTCTGAGCCCCTGGGGGTTGGACGTGAGCAGCACTGACCATCCTGCTCCTTTAAGCCCCGAGTGTGGGGGCACCTCCTGGCCCCGGGGTCCCCTGACCCTCAGCAAGGTGGCACTTCAAAAGCAGGCATGCAGGCGTCTGACACTCCCCTCTTGCTCTCAGGATTTGGCAAGGTGAGTCGGTGAGAGGAGGTGAGTCCTGGCTAGCTCTGATCTAGGGTGCAGCAGGAGAGCTCGCTAGGGCACCCCCCTCCACTGGGTGTGTTCCCACCTGGATTCAGCTGGAGACGTGAGGTCAGGCACACAGGGCGGCAGTCTAACTCTGGCAGTATGAGGATGCAGTTTGTGGAAGTCCTGGAAGTCCCATGAGCCACCCCAGGGAGGAGTGGGTTCTTGATTCCTCTCAATGCTCCTCACAGATGTTAGTCTCTCTGTCAGGCTTGACTGAAGCTGCAGCTTTGATGGTAGTGTGAGCGCATGTGTGTGTGTGTGTGTGTATGTGTGTGTGTACCATTCCACAGCTCCACAGAGCAACAGGACAAGTAGAAGCCAAGCGTGGCAGTCCTAGTTTCAGACGGATCAGAGTGAGCACACTCTGTGTCCCATGGAAGGAATTAAATGTCCTGAGTAGGACACCTGTAGAAGTGGACAATCAGGGAGGGATGGTCAGAATCCAGAGAAACACCTATTGGCACTGAGCTGTCCTCTGGACTCCTCAGCCTGAATTTGGTGCATTGTGAAACCCAAGAGTGGCCACCTGAGACAGGCACAGAAGGCTCCAGAACCCTCCAGCTTTGGCTAACAGACAAGGTACCTATGACAGCTCAGAGGGAGTGCAGAATGGCCCACTTTACTTTTCCTTTTTCTCTGATCTTCCATATTCCATCCCCTGAACAATATCTGACAATAGTTCAGCAGCCTCAGAGGGAGCCCATAGCAGCCACAGCCACAGGAGGGAGACCCTCACACGAGGGTCTGGGATCTCACCAGTGTGGGGAAGCCCCTTCACTCTGCTTCTGCCCACACCCTCCTCCAGCTTGGCTCCATACACAGCTGCAGTTGCAAAGTGTGTGCAGAGGGGCAGCTGGCCAGGGAGCCAGAGGGAACGGAAAAGCTCCAAGGTGCTTGTGGAGAGGGAGGCTGCACCGGAGCCCCGGACTCATGCCTGGGATGTGTGCAAGTGCACCTCATCCCAGACAGTCTCTGCGACATTGAGAACTTATCTACACAGTAGCCTGCCCGCTTTCCAGACACAGACTTGCCCCTAGGTACAGCAAGCATGATGAATCAAATGGCTCTGCGAGGTTTAACACATGTCCTGATTCTCCAACCACAACCAAGTCTTGTTGGAAATGCAGGCCTGAAGTCCGCTGGCTTACTGAAACAAAGACATCAACACTTTGTAGGATTTCAGCAAGACCCCCCCCATATCATAAAGAAATATGGAAAACACCCAGGATAGAATCCAAATATGCAAAGACCCAAGGAATCCCAATCTGCAGAGGAATGACCACCAAGGGCAACACTGCATGAAGCAGATGAACCTCTAACAAAGATGGAGGAGCAGCTCCTGTAAATATGCTCCAACAAGGAAAGGCAAACATTCTAAAACAAACGGGGAGGGGGGAACCTCCGGAAAGAACTGGAAGCTATAAAGCAGAACCAGGTACTAACTTTGTTGAAAATATAACAATCAAAGTTAAATAGTGACTAAATAGGCTTAATGGCAGACTGGGATTGACTGAAAAATAATACAAATTATCCAACGTGAACAACATAGAGGAAGAAGATTTTAAAAAATGAAATATGCAACCTAACACATCAAAATAAAACTGCTAAGGTGTAGAGACAAGAAAGAGTCTTGATGGCATCAAGAAAAATTGCCTGTGTTACTTGTGGCGACACAATTTTATTAAGTGCAGACTTCTCGTTGTACCCTACGGAAGCCAGCAAGAAGTGAAATGACATTTTAAAACTGATGAAAGAAGAAACGATCACACAAAATTTAAATACAGAGAAAATCCCTTCAAGAATAAGGTGAAGTTTTGCTCTGCTCAAATGAAGGAAAGCTGAGAATCCACTCTCAGGTCTGCTCTGAAACTGTTCACAAAGGAAGTAATTCTGACAGAAGGGAAATAATGCCTGCAGGAATCGTGGAGAAAAACAGGAAGGAAGAAGGATCACTGGGAACGGTAAATAATCGAAAAAATGCAATAGACTACTGTCCCATTGAATTCTCTAAATTATTCTTGACAATTGAAAGCAAAATTATCCCATTGCCTGATGGGCTTTCAATGGATGTAGATTCAATGATAAGACGCCTAGGACTTGGAGTAGTGAGAGGGGAGGCTTCATCTCTGCACTGTGTGTTGATCTAACATCAGATAAATCAGAGCACAACAGAGAGAATCACCAGAGACAAAGAACATGACAATGGAATTCCGACTCACCAGGAAGACCCAGCATCCTAGACGTGAATGCACCCAGCAACAGCACAGAGAAGCTGAGGCAAAGACCACACAGTTGGAATGAGAAACAAGCCCCTGTGCACTTTGGACAAAGGCTTTAATACCCCTCCCAGGAGTGGACAGAAGAGGTAGACAGAGAGCAGGTTTCTCGGGGATGGAAAACACATCAGCCATGGGGTCCCTTGTCTTGAGAGCAACACCACTAACAGAACTGGGATGCACACACTTTCCAAGGGCACATGGTGCCAAAGAAGCCATATCCTCCGTCAGAGGTCAAAGGGCCGAAATCTCACCACGTATGTGCATAATGGAGTTATATCAGAAAAAAATAACAGAAAATGAAGAAGAAATTCACCAAAGGATTGACAAGTAAACCATATACCATTGGATGGATCAAGGGTCACAAAGCAAGACTCAAGAGAGATTACTGAGAAATTAGAATGTAGCCTATGACAATTTGTGGGAAGCAGCTAAAGCCGTTCTTAGAGTAAAATTAACAGCATTAATATCTTACCTCGAAGAGAATAAAGATATAAGCCAATCTCTAACTTCCACCTTCAAATCCAGACTGAGGAAAAGGAGAGAAATAATAGATGGGCAGAAATTAATAAAGTTGAAAACACAAAAATAGGAAAAATGTATACAAAACAGAAAAAAAGAAAGAAGACCAGGGATGATCAGGACTGAAACAGGGGCCAACGCTACAGACCTCACCAATGTGAAAAAAACCCATGGGCGGACCTGCAAATGCCCTCACACAGTGGTGACAATCAGGTGAATACACCACTTCCTGGGAAGTCACAAGCCCCAGCACAGACAACCCACAGGGACAGAAGACCACAAACCATGCTGTGGTGGATGAGGCCATTGCCTTCCCATCCACTGCTTTAGGAGACCAGTGTCCTGGTGGAACAGCTTTAGGGACAGATTCTCTGACCTGTGTGTGTGTGTGTGTGTGTGTGTGTGTGTGAGAGAGAGAGAGAGAGAGAGTATGAGTGTGAAAGTGAGTGTGAGTGTGTGTGTGACTATGAGAGTTAGTGTGTATGGGTGTGTGTGAGTGTGAGAGTGAGTGTGTTGTGAGAGAGTGTGAGTGTGTGTGAATGTGAGTGTGAGTGTGAGAGTGTCAGTGAGAGTATGACAGTGAGTGTGACACTGTGTGTGGTTCTCTCACTGGGAGTTTTACACAGTCATTTTGGGTGCTCTTCTCCTTCAGGAGATGTAATCAACTGATTTCCCTCATTAAACTGGTGACCTCATGCAATCAGCTGACTGATGTTTCAGCCCCCCAAGCCTTTGCCCCCCTCATCAGCCCGCTGTATTGGGGTGCACACACTCCCACGGGTGCTGGGTGTGTGGGCTGCACCGTGGCTTCCTGCCCATCGAGGGTCTACTCCTGGGCGTTTAGTGTTTTGCTTTGCTCCCCTGTCCTCATCTGGGCTGGGGTCGGAGATGCAGGCCTCCTCCTGGGGGAGTGGAGGTGTCCCCTACTCCATGGGAGGCTGCAATTCTCTCCCTTCCGTTCATTTACTTATTTGTGGTACTGAGGGTGGCACCCAGGGCCTTGCACTTCCCAGGCAAGTCCTCTGCCCCTGAGCTGCTCCCAGCCCCCACTCAGAAGAGAAGCTGGGACCCATGGTGGACGGTAGTGGCCACAGCCAGGACGCCTCAGGGGCAGCCCAGAGCCACGGCTCTCTCCACATACACATGCACACACACAGACACACAAGATACACACAGACATAAAGACACACAGACATGCACACATAGATGCACACACAGACACACTATGCACAGAAACACATAAATACACACATACATAAAGACACACAGACACACACGTACCCATTTCAGCTTCTATGGGACGCACACAGGGGGCTCCCCCACCACAGCCTGCCCCTGCATGGGAGCCAAGTGTGCTGACTCCCCTGCAGGGATGGTGAGAGAGGAACTGCGTCCCACCTGGTGTCCCCAGGGATAAGTCAGTGATGGCATTTGGAGCTGGCAGGTGCTGCACACTCCCTGCTGTCAGCAAGCCTCAGTGGAGAGTCAGCTTCTGCCCTCCCACAGGAGGCTGTGGGTGGGCCCTCTGCTCCTCCCTGCATGGTGTCCAGGGGTCCATCCGGCCACAGCAGAGGGGGCAGGTACCTCTGGGGGAGACAGGTGGGTGGAGGGCAGAGAGCGCCACCCTGCACAGTAGCAGCACAGCTGGTGCCCCGCCCTGGCTGAGAGCTTGGCAGGGCCCAACAGGAGCTGTACAGTGCATACCCTCCCAGCCATTCTGGGCACTGGCTGCTCTCCTGGGTATGGCTGGCAGGTGACCTCCCAGGCCTTGGCTGGACTCTCCACCCTCACAGCAGCTGTGGTCACAGAAGAGAGTCTCTGATTGATGGGCGGAGGGGAAGCACTCTTCCTTCAGGGCACCTGCTCTCTGTGTTGAGTCTGGGAAGGTGGCTTCCCCCAGATTCCATGGGCTTCCTGGCACGTGTCTTCTGAGGCTCTGCATCAGTGCACCACCTGAGCACCCTGCGCTAGTCAACCACATCAGGAGGATGGCTGTGACCCTCTGCATCCTGCAGAAAGCCTGTTTCTCGGGATGTGTTCCCAGGCTTGTCATGGGCCAAGGTTGAGGCCAACACCAGCGGCCTGTGTGAAAGGGTCCAAGGCTGAGCCCACAGGCTTCTGGCTGGGCAGCTCTCCAAGGTGCTGAACTGTGAAGGTACAGGTGAAGAGCGACTCCAGGGCAAGGCAGGCAGAGAGCTGGCAGAGGGCCACAGTGGGGTCCCCTGGGCCAGGGCAGGAGCTTGGTGGCATTTCCCCCTGGTGGGTGAATTTACAGTGGAGATGGGCATCTGCAGGCAGGACAGAGAACACGAGGCAGAAACCAGAGGCCTGTGGGGAAGGCCGGGCCTTCCTGACTCCACATACCCAAGGCAGCCATTCGCCATGCCCACCAGAGCCACTGCCCAGCAGTGGTCCTGGTGGCCCATGGACTCTGCAAACGAGAGGCAGAGACACATTGGGATAAGTAGGTCGATGTCTCCAGAAGTCCAGGGCTGGTTGGAGCACTCCACACTTGTCTGTCTGCCTCCCTGGAGCCCACCTGTGGCCACTGAGTGGATGGCTCTGGAGGAGCCCAAAAGGACAGGGATTTGGGCACCTGTGTGAGGTTCTTGTCATAAAAGCTGGGGGCTTCCATTCCATCAAAGTTCCAAAAGAGGGGGCCATGGCTGGTGGAAGACAGAGCCTCGCAGGAGACACAGGAGAGCTGGGCAGGGCCACAGCTGTGGGCATCCTGATCCAGACCGCCAGATCTGGAGCTTTCTGAACATGAATGTGATGTCACTCATGAAGAATTCCACACCATGAAAACTCGTATCCTAACCCAAATTTTCAATGTGTGTAAAATGGCCACCAGGCTGCGTGCACCAGGTGCACCTGCGCGTGGTCAGTCTCGGGGGCCTCGTCCTCCAGCACCTTGCTGTGCATATACACAGGTTCCAAAATCTGAAAACACCTCAGACCCACCACACTCCTGGCCCTGAGCATTTTTCATAAAGGACACTCCACCCCACTAAACAGCGACTACTCTAGACCCGGGAATGAGGCAAGGGCTGGTGGAGCTCTGCACAGAGCCTCTTGGAGATGAAGGAGAAGGTAGAAGCTGGTAGCTCTGCTCCCAAGAGACTTTGATGTCCAAATGCACGTTGTCTGTGCGGCTCCCTTTGAAATGGCAACTCCGATTGCTCGTTTTCAAATCAACTCTATAATTACTGATGCTACACAACATCTCCCAAATAATTAGGGAGCAGTCTGGGAATCACCGGTTATGAGATGTGACCAGAGTTCCATGAGGCTCTTAATCTGCGCGGAGTTATAAATAATGTTAAATGCCTAGGAGCTTCAATTAAAAGATGTTTACTTGTGTAAAATGAAAAACGAGGTGGGGGGAGCATTTGCCGAGCCAGAAACTGGGACAAACACCGGGGTAGCTAAACCCACCTTCAATCGCATCCTCACCTCCTTTGAAAGTTTAAAGCACAGAGGCCTCTTCTCCCTGCCCCCAGCCCAGGGCTGTGTCACCTGGGCCAGACCCAGGTCAGAGGGTTTTGAGCTTTGTCTGGCTGGTCCTCGCCTGGAGGGCCTTCTGCTCCCTCTTTTCCTAACTATATCTGTCCCCTTCGCTGGACGATGCCCCGTGCCCTCTGGGCCAGGACAGGACTGGACTAAACTGTGCAGTAAGCTGAGAATCGTCCCTCCCCTGTCTCCTAGGACTGAGTAGGGTACAGCTAAGAATGGCACTTCCTGGAGTTGCAGGAAACCACAGTGTAGCACTTCCCGGAGAGTCGTGGCTCATGACGTATTAAACATTCCCTCCAAGGAAACGGCCATGCCACTGCCTCTGGTCACTCCAGACACTAAGAGGCTCTGATGGGGAGGAGGTTTTGTGGGCAGATCGTGCACCTTTGGGCACTGGGCTCAGACCTCTGTGGAGGGGTCGATTTTGAGTGGAGTCAGGATAGGACAAGGCACTTTGTCAAGTGGCAGGACCATGCCCACTGCTCTGCCACTTGGACGTGAGAAGCTGCAGGTCAGAGTGGCCACAGCAGGCCAGAGGGCAGCTGCGTAAACCTAGGATGCTGCAGCTCAGAACCCCAGCATTGCAGAGCAGAGCCTGAGCCTCTCTTCTTTGAGGGCCACTCCCAGGTCCTCCTGGGCCCAGGTACAGGTTGAAGCACCAAGTCAGTCAGTGGCCTGTGGCTGCTGTAGCAAGTGACCACAGATTTTGTGGCTTGAAACCACCCAAGTTAATGTCTTCAGAGTTCTTGAGGTGAAATGGGCACACCAGGCCTCACCGGGGCAAGATGTGGGCAGGCAGCTCTTCCTGAAGGTGCTGGGGGGTGTCCTGGCCGTTCTCACTCTGGGGTCACCTATGCTCCATGGCCCATGGTCCTCCTCCCTCCAAGACTTGTGTCCATGGCCACATTCCCATCTTCTCTGATTCGTGTCTCCTCTTCCCCTCATAAGAACCCTGGAGCAGTGACTTTGGGACTGGCCACTCACCTGGTGGCAGGGGTTGGGTCGGGCCACTTCCATCCCAGGAGAAGCAGTGGGCTGTTCTGTGGCCTGCTCACAGTGCTCATGGGCCCCCGGGAGGCCCCAGGACCTCAGAGTAGGTCTGTATTTCAGAGGTGGTGCTGAGGTTCTGGGGGATCCACTGCGGAGGGGAGGTCAGGTTCAGATTGATTTCCTTGCTGACCTCCAATCAAAGAGCCCCAGGGAAGAGGCTGGGTCAGGCACACCCCTCAGGAGGCCACTGCAGCGTCCCCGGGGACTTATGAACAACCAGCAGAGGCCGGGCTGTGAGCTTCGGGAGATGGAGGAGGCAGATGGACCCTGGTCCTCGGCGGCCAGGCAGGGGGACAGCAGGAGGAGCTGCCCCCTCTCAGGCCTGTGTGTTTTGTTGGACTTTCATCTCTGAAGCTTTTCACAGGAGAGAGCACTCCTACCTTCCCAGGCGGCTCCCGTCTTCTCTAAAGGCTGCTCCTGCTCTCTCTGGATGGAATGATAATGGATAATGGGCTGGGAAAGCTGCCGCGGTCGCTGAGCAGTGAAGAAGTGGAGGTCGCAATCAGAAGCACCGGCAATTCAGACAGAAACATGCCAGAGGAGATTACCATGGGAGATGCTCCAGGCCCACTTAATACCTCAACGCGTCTCCGCGGCCTGCGGGCGGGCGCTGCTACTCCAGCGGCTCGGCCTGCTGCTGGCAGTCGGCTGGCCTCTGGCCTGCCCCCGGACGGCACGGCCTGGAAACCAGAGAGCTCAGCTCTGCCTATTTTGCTCTGTAGTTATTTTCTTCCCCAGTTTAAGAAATAACACCGAGCAAAAATCACAAGTTACATAAGCTATAGCAGTTGAGGACCACAGAGACTCAGGCTGGAAAGAAATGTGGCTACTCCTCAGTCCCGGTCACTTGTTCTCCAGGAGGGAACTGAGGCCCCAAAGAGGGACTAAGCCTTCCATCACCTAATCTGCTCCTGGGTTTTTACCCAGTGGTTTGCAGGTTCTCCTGATGCTTGGAGTTATTTAGGCAAATTTAAACATCCTGCTGCTCAGGCCACCTCCAAGGTCCCTCAGCCCAGAGCCTCCCAGGTGGGACCGGGTGTCAGCATTTTTCGGGTTTTCACAGGATGCTGCTGAGCAACTGAGGTGCTGACCTGTTTGGGCCCAGCCTCACCTCCGCACTTGTGGCTCCCAGGGTGCCTGTGCTGGGGCTCCGGCCAGGCACCCACTGTCTTTCTGTTGGGGATTGGACCTGGCACCCTGTTTGTCCCAGGAGGTGTCTCTGCACTGCGCCTCACCCATCGCGCACCACATGGCTCCTTGTGTTTCTCCTGCTTCTGGGCGATGGAGCACAAAGTTATAAATAGCCACAGAGCTGGGAGGGCAGCTCTGCGTGGCTGTCAGGACCAGGCTTGTCAAAGGCCTCCTGTTGACAGTCGCATGCATTCTGCTGCCCACCCAGATAATCCACTTACAGGAGGAAGGCTTTATATTGGCTCTTGGTCTCAGTTGTCTCAGTCCTGTGTCACCACTCATTGCTTTCAGCCTGTGGTGGGACAGGACTTCAGGGTGGGAGGGGGCGTGCCACCAGGAAGCAAAGAGGAGAAGGGGCTGGTGTCACCGCACCCCCTCATTGACACTCCTGCAGGACCCACTTCCTCCCACAAGACCCCACATCCCAAAGGCTCCAGCACATCCTGATAGCACCTCAGGTGGGGACCAAGCCTTCAAAATGAGGGTCTTCAGGTCATTCAAGGCCCAAACCCTGATGCTGCCTAAAGTTGTTTTTCTTTTTTAAAGTAATTGAAAAAACTATGTTTTGATGTTGTGTAATTGCTTATCTTGGGATGGGAAAAGAGGGGCATGAAACCCAGAAGCTGTGTAGACTTTAAGCGTGTGTCCTGCAGGCACATCCAGAGGAGGCCTCAGTGGTCACTACTGGCTTCTTCTTTTCCCAATGTTTTGCTTGCCATTCTGAGCTCTCGCACTGCCCCCTGCTGCTGACGCTCATGCAGGGTCCTGGGTTAGGAACTTGTCCCTGGGAGCTAAAGCAGTACACACATCTGGGTGTTTTCTCAGGGTCATTGCTCCTGCTTGGGGCAGCGATCACACCCGACCCAGCAAAGGATTAACATCTGGGGAAATCGTGGAGTATGCAGCGGGAATCTGAGGCCGATCTGCTGGGCAACTGTGCACAGCTGTGGGAGTGATTCTATCTCTGGGTTACTTTTAATCCCCATTATTAAAAATCAGAAATAGTTTGCTAACCTTGGCCTCAGTGGAGCAGACTTGGAACCTTTGCTCCTGTTTCCTGAGTCAGGACCTTCCTGTCACCCCAGCCCACATTTGCTACAGGGACATCCCCACGGAGGTGTTTCCTGGCTGTCCCTTATCCTTGTTTTGCTGCATACCTAGAGTTAGGAGGCGGGGTCCCTGTCCCCCATAGCCTCCTATGGCCCATGGTTGCACCCCACCCCCCCAAAAGTGCCAGGAGCTCTCCCTGTTTTGGCCACCTCAGCCCAGGCTCTGGGGACCCTTGCCCCAGTGTTCTCCGGGCAGGCAGGCAGCCTGGCTCTTCTGGCTTTAGGTTCAGCATCCTTTAGGACCACCAACCCCCACCTGCTGTAACTGTGGAGACTCTCCAAGTCTAAATCAGGGACAGCGCAGGCCAACAGCAGCAAGGGGCTTCCACAGCCATCGAAGCACAAGGGAGAAGACCAGCCTCAGGGCCTGGCTCCCCTGGACACAGCAGGCCGGGGAGTCAGGGAACAGGCAGGCTGGACAGTGGCCTCCCTGAAGCGGTGGACGTGGGAACCTGATGTGTCTGTGATTATTTATTCAGCTCTGACACGACATTAAACAGCCTCCCGGGGAGAGCGCAATTGGATTCCCGTGAATTCAGGCACACGGTGACGAAACCACAGCGGCAGCAATTTAATTTAAAATGACAGCGTTGCTTCCGAAGGAAACAATAAACAGACTCACTGAGAGAAGCCAGGAACCTCCAGACAAGGCAGCTTCAGCACACACCTCCTTGGTCACACAGGGGAGTAGAGGGCTCGTGCTGCATCACGCGAGGCTCCAGGGTCCACTGTCCACCGCTGAGGCCAGCACCCTGGGCTCTGCAAGTCCAGGCCTGTCTGGGCCCCACACAATGTCCCCCAGGCCCTCTGCTGTGTCCAGAGGTTGGCTTTGCCCATCTTGTGGGATTTCACTGGACAGAGGGTGAGAGGTGGCCCAGCCCCTGGCGGAACCCTGGCTCATAGTAGATGTCTGTGTGTTGCACCCAGGGGTGTTGCCGACTGTGCCCGGTGGTTTACTCATGCGTGGGCTTTAGGACCCACATGTGCATCGAGGGGAAGGATGTACAACAGGGCCATTGTAGGCATTTCCAGTCCTTGACCTGAGATCTGGAGGTGGGCAACTGAGTGGCCTGCCCCTCACAGCCCAGGGACCTGACCCTCCTGCCCCACTTCCTGTGTAGCTCCCTTCCCTGACCCTCCGGCCAGGCCACACAGGCATCCTGGCCCTGACCCCACCCACATTTCCCCATGCACTGATTTATGACCTGCTGCCACATTCTGAAAGGTCATATTTTTGATTTTGTCATTTAATACAGGAACTGTATCTGCAGACAAGGATTAAACTTTGAGAACATTTGGAGAAGAAATGTTATCTATGTACAAGGGGCGATTTCTGGTGGGTTGGGATCAGTGGCTTTTGAGGGCTTGGGGAGAGAAGATGTGAAGGCAGAGATTGGCCTCAGCTCTGTTTTGAAGAGTGCCAAGACCTGCTTGTGCTTTGAGGGACTCAGTGTGGAGACAGGTAAGGCTTGCTCAAGTCACAGGGCAAAGCCCAAGGGCGCAGGAGACACGTGTCCAGGCAGCGGCGTGGCTGGCTGTGGCAGACACTGGGATCAAGGCCAAGAGCACAAACTAATGGAACCAACCCCCTGAGCCCCCACTCTTGGCCAGAAGCTGGGCTAGGGTTTGAGGGATAGAGAATAGAGAAATAAAAGACATCACTCAAGCTAATGGAGACTGATCTTGGGTGAGCCATCTCTAGGGGACCGCCAGACGGTTATTACAGCCACTTAGCGGGAAGCCGAGTGCCATCTTTTCACTGTAGAGGCCGGGGATCAACTCTAAACGACCCCTAAAGCCCAGGAAGATTAGATGATTGACTCAATCACTGAGTATTGATTTAGTGCTGCAGTAATTAAGGTGAGATTAACTGAAGGTTGCTGTGGTGAGGAAAGAGGCCTCGCTGAACAGGAGGACTCCTAATGAAGAGGACAGAGTAGGGTGCTGGGGTTCCTACAGGCACACGGGGCGGGCAGTGCAGGCCCTCGGCCTCTCCAGGGGGCTGAGCACGTGTGAGTGCCTCCAGAGAGCCCAGTGCTGCCACTGCCCACAGCCTCACAAAGGCCTGCCGTGGGCTTCTGGGACACACACTGACCTCCTCTAGGATATGGAGGCTGTTTGGGGCGGCCTCAGGCCACATAGCTGATCTGATCACCTGTGTTGACACTGCTGTAGGCCTTGACTAGGGCCCTAGGCCTGTGCCCAAACCTCATGAGACTTGGCTCAGGAGCAGCCATGCATCAGGCCCAACTTGAAGCGCTGGCCACAGAATAAACTACTTGTAGAGGAGAGAGCCAGGGACACATGCTTCCCATTTCACCCCTGCACATTCCCAGGCAGGGTGGAAGTGTGCCTGGATTCTGATAAATAAAAGAAGGAAGAGGAGGGACAGGTTGGAGAAGTATTCATGGGTGACTTGAGAGGTGGACAGAGGGTGGATGGAGGGTGGGTAGAAGATGGATGAGTGGGTAGATGGAGAATGGATGGATGGGGGAATGGGTCCTGATGGATGAGTGGATGAGGACAGATGGATTGATCTGTGGGTGGATGAATGGGTGGGTAGATGGACAGATTGATTAATGGATGAATGAGTGTGTGGGTGGGAGTATGGAGGGAGGGAAGAATAGGTGAGTGGGTGGAGGCAGGGAGGGGTCAGCAGCTGCCTGAAGAGATGGATGGATCAATTGATGGATGAGTAGATGAATGGATGGATGGATGGTTGAATAGATGAATGGGTAGGTGAATGAGTAGATGGGTGGACAAATGGATGAGTAGATGGATGAGTGTGTTGGTGGGTGGAAGTATGGCTGGATGGATGGGTGTAGGGTGGGTGGGTGGGTGGAGGTATGGGTGGTTGGGTGGATGGATGGATGAGTGTGTGGGTGAGTGAATGAGTAGATGGGTTGATGAATGGATGGATGGATGGATGGATGAGTGGGTGGGTGGGTGGAGGTATGTATGTTTGGATGGATGGATGGATGGATGGGTGGGTGGGAGTAAGGACAAAGGTAAGAATAGGTGGTGGCTGGAGGCAGGGAAGGTACACTGGCTGGCTGGATGGATGGCCCAATGGATGGATGAACAGATGGATAGATAGGCTGGAGATGGGTGGACTAGAGGAGCCGAAGGCCACACTTGTTACTCTCCAGTAGTGGCAGTGAGAAGGAATAAACCCAAGAGCAGAGCACAGAGTGGAGGGGTTGTGGAGGCGTCACCTGATCTTAAGTGTGGAAGAGGCTTCAAAGGTGTGTTGGTTCTCACTTTCCATTTTACAAGTTAGTAATAAATGTCCCCTCTCACTTAGATCAAACTGCATATGAATCCTATGCCAGAGTGGATTTCAGAGCAGAGCAGAGCAACTGGCTGTCCACCACAGCAGCGCCAGCATGACCCCATGGCTGGAGACCCACACATCTCCCAGGAGACCCAGTTTCAGGGATGTTTGCCTGGGGGCTTTCTTTACTTGTCTGTGTGATCCTAACAAGCACTGTGTCCCCTGATGCAATGCCTGCAGCTATGCAACCGTGACCATGACCGACGCCCCTGCCAAGCTGACCTGTCCCTCACAACACGCCCCTTGTGTAACCATGTGTGCTGCATTGCTGAGTCCACCCCATTTTTCAAATACTCCAGGATCATGGAGAGGACAGAAAATCATGGCACAGGGTAAACAGGGGGTGGGGACACTCGATCCCTCAGGAACTTCTCTCCCACTGACCCCAGCTCATTCCCTGCTCAGCCCTACATGAGCCAACCTGATGCCATTTACTCTTTAGTCATTTGAACAAACAGTCCCCTGGAGACGAGAAGGGGCACAGCTTCAGGGCTCTGGCAGAGGGCCTGAGTGCAGAGGTGATGGAACCATGCCCTCCCTGCCCCCACTGCCCTCTCCTCCTGCCTCTTGCTCTGTCTCTATTTCCTCCAGTGAGCTCATTCTCCAACAGCCCCAGGGACCCCTCAGCAGCACAGCAAACAGACCTCAGGCAGAATTCCATAGCATTGTAAAATGGATCGTAAACAGCACAGATCATCTGACCCACAGTCTCTGCTCAGCGAGTGTGTGCGTGTGTGTGCCTGAGGGCAACATGGTGTGCAAGTGTACCAGCACGTGAGGGCTCACACGGGCCACGCAGCCTTACAGTTCACCCTGATGCAGACCATGAAGCGCAGCATCGGGGCTGTTTCTGCAGGTGTCCGGAGCCAGGGGAACGGGTGCAGTGTGTGCACGGTGAGCACAGAGCCACTCTCTTCTGCCACTTGGTGCCTTTCTCCCTGGTGTGACCCTCAGGCTACCTTCCCATTCACAAACCTGGCCTGCAGAGCTGCCACTGCGGAGCCATCAAACTAGGGTCAAGGGTCAGCCTCAGGAGAAGCTTCTGCCCCAGGGACCTCCAGGTACCCTTGGTCTTTGCCCCCGGCAGACACTGTGTCCCCCAGCTGTCCTGTGTCCCCCAGATGCATAATGACTGGGATTCTCTATAAAATGGCTCCTCAGGAAGGATAGGGAAGGGGCAGTGCATCTCACTTTAATACCCGAGGCCATGCCACAAGGAATGAGAGACTTTGGGGAACAGGAAACATTTTCCCTGAGACAAACTAACAAATGACAGCATCCTCCTGGCATTCCAATGATCGTGTACTTAGGGAGGGGATGGCTGGTCTGGATTCACACACAGCCCAGCTCCTTGGCTCAGCTGGCTCTCCTGGGCTGGGAATCCTCACTGGTTCCTCAGACTCAGCTGGAGAAAACACTAACGTATGCTCTGCCACGGTTAAATATGTGGTGTCCCCAGAAGCCCACATGTGCAAACTGGAGGAAGAGACAAGCCTTCCCTGGTTATGAGTGTCTTAACCTAATTATTGCATCAGTCCCCTGATGTGATTCTCTGGGTGTCAGTGGGGTGTGGCTGGAGGAAGTAGGTTTCTGAGGGCCTGCCTTTGGGGATTACAGTTTGTCATTGGTGACAGAGCTCTCTCTCTGCTTCCTGGGTGCCAAGTCCTGAGCTGCTTTCCTCCTCCACAATCTTCTGCCTGGTGTTCTACCTCACCTTGGACCTGCAGCAATGAAGTTGGCCAACCACGAACTGAGACCTCTGAAACTGTGAGACAACTTTTCTCCTCTAAAATTGCTCCTCAGGGCTTTTGGTTACAGCAATGCAAAAGCTGACTCAAAAAGCCTCTTGATTTTCTTTTCAAATATTCAGAAAATAGTGGGAGCAGGGCTTTCCCTCAACCCACTTAAACCAGTGCATGTAAGTCCCTCTCTAAGGGCTGCTGGGCAGGAAGACTGACAGAGGAGGTTGCCAGGGAGCCAGGGAGCCATCTGAAGCCCCAGCACTGAGGTGTGGACATCACACTGGTCCCCACTGGCCCACCAAGGTGCTCCCAGGAAGCAGAGAGGCAAGCAGTGGTGTTGAAGGACTTTGGTGGCTGATAGTGGGCATCTTCCCTGGGAAATAACAGCATCTTCTCTGCACAGCTCTGTGATAGTCCCTGCACCTGGACCACCACCCCGGAAATCTCATGAGTGGGACTCCAGTTCCAGGGTGTTTTGAGTACACGGAGAAGCCAGGCACTGTGCTAGTCGAGATCTAAGATGCCAGAATGAAATATGCCTCACAGAGAGTTACGGAAGTCAGCAACTTCCCAAAATCAAACCAGAGAAGGATGAACTTACTGAATGTTGGAGAGATAAGGCTGGGCCAGAGGCTTATAACATTGACCAAGAAAATATCGAGGACTTAATATACAGGGCTTGATAAATCTTGCCTCTGTCAGAACTGCTCTGTCTTAGAACACTGGGTTAATAGGAAGAGATGACAAGGGCTAGACTTGGTGTGACATTTTTTGGAACTCTCTGGTCTCCCACTGTGGCAGGCACGTCAGCACCCTGGAGAGCTCCATAGACACCTCCCACTTGATTTAGCAGGTCCTGCCACCCAGAAATACAATACAGACATTCTCAATATTCCAGAGAGAACAGGAGGTTCCAGGACTTAGCTACATGACAGAAACTCCCAGCAGGAAGGAATCCTTGAAACCAACAGGGAGACGAACATTTCCAGACAGTGCCTCAAACTTGAGAATGAGATCTGAATATTGAGGACGGGAGGCCCAGCTGGATGTACTGCAAAATCTCCATCATGATGCCCTTGCAACAGATGCCGGATTCACCTGGCAGTGGTCCTCCCCCTTCATGGGTCACTTGCTCACAAACCAATGGCCTCAGACCCAATCCCAACCCTACATGTGCCTGCGTGTGTGTGCCTGCATGCACATTTGTGTATGGAGATGTGTGTCCGTGGTTTGCAGCTCATTTTTAGACCTTTCCTTTTTTGGCTCTTTCTCTGGCTGGGAATTTCAAATGACTTGTGTTTGAGAAAACCTGTAGAGTGGAACATGTGGATTTTGTATGGTGAGAACAAATAATGAATACTGATATATTTTGGCTTATTATTTTGACAGTTTCAAATTCCCATAGCACCCTTAGAACCAAATCTTGCAAAAGTGTTTCTTCTATTGTACTGGCCGGAACGAACACAAGCCTGAAAAGCGCTTTTGCCTTGTACATTCTGTATTCCTCTGCTCAGGCTCTTGGGCCACCAAGAGCTGTCCTGAGCCATTCTGTGCCTGGCTGTCCTTAGTACCTGGAGGTTATTTGGGGTGTACGGGACGGAGCCTCTGAACACTGAAGAGGGGTTTGTTCTCCCATAACGTTGTGATGAGCTGGATTTTCTCATCATTTGAGCAGGTATGAGAATAATATTGAACAATTAATGTTTTGTGAAAGCCCAGGTGATGAATGGACCCTGGTTGTTGTGCTACCCTGGCACTAGGCAGCCCTTAACGGGTGCTGTGATCATTTTCACCCTTATCAAGGGGTGGTAGAGAAAGTCTGGAATCTTTATGAAGGGCTTCATGAACTGCCATGTGCATGTGCTTCTGTACACGTGTCAGTGAGAAGGAAGGACAAAGGATGACACTGTGGCTGTAAATCATGGCTGGGAGAGAGTGATAGGGACAGAGAATCATCATGTGCACACACAGGAGGAAAATGGAGGAAATCTGTCCACCAGTTGATAAAAATGTGTCATGAGGCAAGAAGTCCCCAAATCACTCAGTGTCTCAGGTCTCAGAACTGCCTGACGGATTACTGGTTGGAAAATTTAGGTCAGGCAGGGCTCCGTTCATCACCCACAGCCACAGCAACGAAGGGGAAGAACCAAACACGGATCCCTCCTGGATGGGACAGTGTCCCTTGACCCCACCTGACCCCACACTGCCTCGGCAGGCACACCCAGGGGCAGTGCCTGCTGCCTTTTCAGCTGGCCACCATTTTGCCCACGAAGTCTGATGCTGTAACTCCCAGAGTCCCCTGGGCATCTGTGTTGATCAGCTGTCCATCGCTGTAAGAAAAAGACCAGAGAGAAAATACTTAGGGGGAAAGGTTTACCTGGGCTTGGATTTCAGATTTCAGAGGTTCTGGTCATGGTGGGCTGTGCCCATTGCTTCTGGGCTGTGGCGCGGCAGACAGCCGTGGCAGGGAGGGTGTGTTGGAGCAGAGCTGCTCCCCTAATGGTGGCCAGCAAGCCAAAGAGAAGGGAAAGGGGCTGGGAAAAATGTCCCCTTCCAGGGCACACCCCCAGGCTCTGCTTCCCTAATGAGGTCCTAAGCCTCCACTGCCCCCAAAGCACCAGCAGCTGGGTACCACACCTGCCCACGGGGGCCGGGGGGGACATTACAGGTCCTCAATGGCCTCTGACTGAGGACTGGACAAGCAGCCTGCAAGAACCACAGAGGTCATGAGTGTCATCCCCCCGAGGCTGAGGGTCAGAGAGGTAAACTACAGCAGTGTGGAGCCCCTGGGTCAGCTGCTGGCCGGCCGAGTGTGCCCGCCACTGACATCTCCTTGCCTCAAAAGGTGGCTGTGAGTCCCAGTTGGAATATTGAGAAGAACAGGCCACACTTGTCCTCCCCACTCATTTATTAAAACAGGGTCCCTCTGTTCCAGGCATCGGCCTCAGCTTCATGCATACAGTCCCCAGCACCCAGCCACATCCTCCAGTGGTATGACATTGACATTGGTATGCAAAATATACAGCATGTCAGAGGCTGGTAAAATTACAGATAAAAATAAAGCTGAGGCACAGTGCTGCCCGCTCCAAGGTCAAAGCTGGATTGCGGCTTTAAACAGGACCATCAGGGAAGGTCTGACTGAGGAGGTGAAATTGAGCAGAGACCTGAGGAGATGAGGAGTGCAGTTGCCAGCCCTCTGGTCAAAGTCGTTGGAGATGATGGTCCATTTTAAACCCCTGCACCTGCTTGTCAAATTTTATCCTTGCAGAAACTTTTCAGGAAGTTTCCAAGAACTTTTCCTCCAAAGGAGAACGCCATAGGCTCTCTGTGTTAAAAGCAGTGAGGAATGAGCAGATCGGGCTGTAAACCCTGCAATTTATTATGCACCAGCTCAGGTGGGGACATAAATACGCCCTGTTGCCTGCACACAGACGAAGCTCTGTGCACCAAAGTGTAGCGTGCGGAAGCCCGGGTCTCAGGAAGAAAGTCAAGGTGTCCCCAAGCCGCCTAGGAGCTGTGTGATCACAGCAGTCACTTAGATTGCCGGAGTCTCAGGCTCTCAGCACGACAGAGGAGAACCTCTTTAGCTATGTTCCGCCTGCAGAGCAGCTACGAGCAAAGGAAGAGGACAGGCTTATACTCTGAAATCAGGCCCCCGAGGGGGCCCAGCTGGGCGCAGGAGGCTCTGGGCTGGGAAAGCTGTGGTCTCTGCACTTCAGAAGCATGTGAGAGGATCCCAGCAAAGGAGTGAGTGATGCCAAGAGGGACTTCCGGCTTGGATAGTGGTGGGTAACTCCACTGGAAGCCTCCTGCATGCCAACAGGTGGGGCTGGACTTCACGTCCGCCTTCCCAGAGTCCCATGAAGCCTTAAGAAGAGGACAGGAGAGCCTCACAGCACAAAGCCAGTGAGCAGAGGTGAAGGACCCTCTGGTGTCCAAGGTGTACTATGTTCCAGGAGCTCTAGAGACTGGATCATAAGGGCTTTAGGTGACCTGTCACTTGAACCCTTGTGAAATTGGTACCTGACACGAGTAAGGGACTGCGGCGAGGTCCCTCGACCGCTCCCGGGTGGTCCTGAAGTCACGGTCGACCCTGCCCCAGGTAACCTCTCCTGGCCGACGATCCGTTTCTTGAAGAAAGAAGCCGCCGCACACGAGATGCCTTTTCGAATGCTCGGTTTATTCACTCCAGGGGCATCACATCACACGAGGCACAGGAACAGAGGCTGGCGGGACGCAGTTCGCTCAATGTTGACCCACCAACATAGGGGTCTGAACTGGCCAAAGAGCTCAGCCTTCCTGGCCTTTAAATACTATAGTTGTTTACAACACTTCAAACCAAAAACATGTTTATTTCATAATTTCTATTTCTTATCCTAACAGATCGTGTCTATATTGCATCACCTCTTGTTTACATCTTGCTTATCTAAACTCTCACCTTTTGTTTGTGCTAAAATACATCAAAATATGTTTACCTTATATCCTTATCTATTTCACACATTTTTCTAGCTTAGGCACCTTTCTTCATCAAAACATGTTTACTTCAAACTCTCCTGTCCTTTGTTTATTCCAAACTCTCCTGTAACTCTCCTGTCATTACACCTCAGGGAACAGTGAACTAGGAGAGAAAATCCCACCCACCTCCAACCTCAGGGAACCAGGAAGTTGTCCTCCCAGGTCCTGGGAATAAAATGGCAGGAGCCATGGAGAATGGGAAGCCCCTCTCCAAGTCGGGGTCACCGCCAGGCACACTGTGGGCAAACACACATCCCCCGGGGACTCAGTCCTCCCCAGCCGCCCCCTGTGACCTCCATAAGTTCTAAGAAACCCAAGGAATCCTGGAAGTAGTGAAGTCAAATAAAACACAGCAAGGGGGAGAGGAGCCAGCAAACAACCAGCAGATAGAAGCAGCCCAGGCCCAGACCCTGCCTGTGAAGGGACATGGCCCGTGTTCCCGTCTGCGGAAGCCACTGCCTGTGTAGTGCAGGAAGGAGGTGACTCCAGCAGAAGACAGGGGGCCCTCCCTCAGCACCCAGGGTGGAGCCGCTCACCCACCAGACCTCGCTGTCAACAGGTGCCTTGAGCGGAAGTTGTCAATGAGGATTGGGGCCAGCAAGAGTGGACAAGAGGTCCCAGTTAATGGTCCACAGTACGCAGTGTGACTCAGACATGGGAAATAGGAAGAGAAGATTCAGAGGAGCAGGGGAGTGACATGAAGAGTCGCTGTGGTGACTTCTAGGAGAGCGTGGAGGAGGGGAGGAGGGAGAGTGGAGACAGAACACAGGCAGGATGGTGGAGCTCAGGACCCCCAGGAGTTACCAGACACCGAGGCCATGAATCCCAATCAAGATAAATAAAAACAAGTATCAAGGTGCCTCAGGGAAGAGCCCTAAAATTCAAGGGAAGAGAAGATTGTAAACGCATCCAGATTACTTAGGAGAAAATGTCTCACAGCAGCAGCGTGTGAACATGGCGAGAATGGAAACCAGAGGAAAGTGGTTCTGTCTTCAAAGAGACACACACGGTGACTTCAACTGTGGCGCATCCTTCAGATCAGAGGGTCACACCTGGAAGGACTTACCTCCTGAGAAAGCTGTACCCCCCGCCCCAGATATAGGTACCTGTTCCAGGAGGGAGGGGAACCACAGGACAGAGACATCCTGGGCTGGCCAGTGACCCTCAGCAAAGCGCTGTCCTCACAAAATAGCAAGGAATATTTAGTTCCAGAGCTCAGACATCTACAATGCTCTTAATTAATCACCACACAGGTGTTAAGAATGAAGGGACACCAGGGAGCTGCGTCAGGTCAAGAGCAGGTGGTGGCCCAGGCACAGGGCTTTGGAAGGTGAGGGATACCAGCCCCTTCCCTGGAGGACCCGACCACAGATGGCTGCAGAGGTGCAGCCCTCGAAGACTCTGTGCGCATGACCCCAGCCCTCACCCAGCCCCAGTCTGCTCTCCAGCGCACCCAGGGACCGCCCTCCTGGCTTCCTGCCTGCACACCTCCACATCCCACTACAGTCTCCTAAGATCACCTGCAGCAAGGACTGCCACCTTCAAGGCCAACCCCCAGCTCCTCTGTCTGGCCTGTTGGTGGCACTTCTATTCTCGCCTCCTCTTTCCACCCCCAACTTCAGCTTGTAGGGTTTGTCCCCAGCTGAGCGCCCCTCCCTACCTGTGCCTGAGCACACACAAGCACACGCATGCCCACACATGCACACTCCACATCCACATGCACACATGTGCTACTGCGGTCCAGTGTCCTCCGTCACGACCTCTCCCTGCCACCCAGAACTTATAGGAGGCTGTTGCCCCATGAAGCTGGGTCCTCTGGGAAGCCTCCCTGCCCACCTTTTCCCTCTGCCTGTCTGGGTTGCTATGGACTGAAGAACTATGTTCCCAAGTCCCTGTGTCAAACCCTTTTTCTGGCTTCAAAAAATGTACCCTTGGCCAATTTGGCCTGTCACCCGCATTAGGAGTTCTCATGAAGACATCCTGGGTGGTCCTCTCAGTGACCACACATAATTGAGAAATTGACTTTTTTTGTAAATTGCAGAGAAAAGGAACTTGCATTCCAGGAGGATTTTAAATGTATAGAAACAACTTTGGAAGCATGTTCCATTCCCTTACAGTAGAATGGCGGGTGGGGGACGTATCTGGTAGGTATTTGAAGCCCAGGTTCTGTGGTGATTTTCAAGTTCAGAGTTGGGTTGTTCTGCTCTCATTAATGAAGTTCCCCAGCCCTGGCCTCTGCGGTGGCTGCTGTGCCCCATTAGGACAGATGCACCTGCTCCTGACTAAGGCATGGTCTGCCAGCCCACTTCACTCAGGCAAGTTGATTAATGTGGCAGCGATGATTAAGACCACAGTGGCTCCAGTCACTGTCCCCTGCTCCCAGAGCGAAGCAAGTTGGGAAAGGAGACGGGGAGGGAGTGACATTCGACTGTCCCTGTAACTCAGGGGACTAGGTAGCCAGTCCCTCCAGAACCCCAAGTCACATTCTATATCACAATCTACCCTTTTCCAAGTAAGCCCCCATCTGGGGTGGAAAAGTAAGGTCCAAATCATTTCTCCTGCACACAGGGGCTGGGATCCTCATCAGAGTACATGGATGGTGGCCCAGAAATTGTCATGGCTGTGTCCTGCGTCCAGGTGTTTCATGGAAGATTCCTTCTGCAGAGTGAAGAATCCGGAGCCCTCCTCCTGTCTGGAGACACCAGCTCCTGAGGCAGGCACCAGGCACCGAGTGCACATTCCAGGCTGGGGCTCTGGAGAGGCCTCTGTGTGCTCAGGGATGTGCCTGGTCCCTCTGGTCTCCTCAGGGAGTCCAGGGGTGATGGTGGAACTGAAGTCCTCTCTGGCCACAAACTTCACTGCAGCCAGCCTGGCTGGCTCCATGACCTCTCCCTGTTACCTCCGTGGTTTCTCCCTGCTGCCTCCTGTAGCACGCCCCTCCCTCCCCGTGGCCATGGCTTGCATACCCCACCACTCCTCCCCCAAGCCCCCCAGCCCTGCACCTGGGCACCTGCTAGTGAACATCCAGACCCAGCTGGTGCCCCCGGAGCCCCCAGGAGAGCTGGCCTCTTAGCATGGGTGGCCTCCGGGATGCCCACACTGCCCCTGAGGGGCCTTGGTCCACAGCTCTGCCTCCAGGGCCCTCTTCCTTCACCCTTCCTGATTGGCTTGCAGGTCCCTTTCCAGAAAGCTGTCAATACTCACATCCATGAAACTGGCCACTGCCTTGGGGCCTCCTGTCTCATGCTCTGGAGGCTGAAGTCTAGGGTCAGGCCAGCAGGGTGGCCCCAGCAAGGCCCCGTCCTGGCTTTTAGAGGGTACCTTTCTGCTGTGTCCCACAGGAAGGGAAGGGAGCGAGCTGCTGGAGTCTTCCTAGGAAGGCTGATCTGGTCACATGGGCCCCACCCCCATGGCCTCGGCTAACCCCCATCTCCTCCAGAAGCCTATCTCCTAGGAGCTCAACATGGGGGGCCAGGGCTCCTGCAAAGGACATGAAAGGACACAGATGAAAGTCTGCAGCACCCTGGGCACCCGGTGGCCCCTGGGGACGGATGCCACCCTCCCAGGACTTTCCTGTTCTGACTCTGCAGCCCCGTCCTGCTGACATAGCTCACAGCCCTCCCTTCTTCCTCTGTTGTCTACTGTAACCTTAGCCACAGATGGTGGCATCCGAGGGCCCACCACTCATTCTGAGTTCTGTAGAGAGCAGCAACATCTTGAGCTGTGACAGGGAAGGGGCCACATAATCCGTTCATGTCCCCACTTGGACCTGGTGACTCTCACATCCAAGTGAGGACAACCCAGGCTGGCAGTTGTAGGCAGACTGTGTGACTCCAGCCCGAGCCCTGTGCCCTTCTCCTGGGGAGGAGCCCTTTGCCCCTGTCATCAGGGTGCCTGAGCATGCCCCGTGGTGGTCAGAGCACAGGGTGCTCAGGCCAGCCCTGCACCACCATCAGCCCCAGTGACACCAGCATCCTTGGGGAGAAACCTAAACACCCAGTAGGGAAGTTCCTGTGACTGAAGGGCATCCTGGCCTGGCCAGGGGACACAGTCCAGCTGCTTGCCTGTGCCCTCTTGGAGGACACACTGTCCCTCATGGCAACTCCTGTCAGGACACAGAAACTCAAGTTCACAGATGCAAAGACCAGGGCTAAGGGTGGCTGCTGGGGCCTGGTCTGTCCACGTCCAGCAGGGCCACTGCACTGCGTGCTGCGAGGGGACTCGCTGTGGCTGAAGCACACGTCTGTGTGTCTGCAATGGAAGAGGTCTTCACTCCAGCCCCACTTGATCCCCCCACCAGAACCCCTAACGCACCTGCGGCTCCCTCTCTCCTGGACACGTGGGCTTTCCTACATTGACTTCCATTCATAAAATCTAGGAAGTGGTGTAGGGAGGCGGGGGTTGGCTTTTCAAGCTTGCAACGGCCTGAGAGCCTTTCATTGCAGCCCAGTGACCAGGAGCAATGGCAGTAGGGCCACCTAGGCCTCAGGTAGAGCCCATGGATGCTGCCTGAAGCTCTGCTCTGGTGCCAGCTCATGCGCCCTCCCCTCCAGCCTTTCTGGGGGTGGGAGGCATTTTAGGCTGGCTTTCTACCCCTGTCCTTCTGTGACCTTGGTGGGGAGGTGGCTTCTGAATGACATGCTCCCTGGGAGGACATGCCACCTTCAGTCTGAGATAGGGGCTTTGGGTGTCCTGCGAGAGAAGAAGAATGCAGAGGGTTCATCTGACTCAGTGTCTTTGAAACTCGGAGCCCAGCAGCAACATCCACTCTGAATAATGCAGGGCTTCTAATTAATGCTGTTAATCTCGGAAATTCATAAATTCATGTGGCACCTTCCCAAGTAGACTGCTCAGTGTCCCACCTGGGGCTCAGATGGCCCGATTCTGCATTCTGGCTCTGCTGTGCCCTGGTTGCGTGACCAGTAGCCACTTGAACTGTCAGATTCCAGCATCCCTGGCTGGCACTGCCTGGTACTGATGAGGTAAAAGTCACAGGGAAACTCTGGCTCCTCCCAGGTGTCCAGGGAGCCCTGGTCTGGCCTGCCATCTTACAGCTCCTGCCTGAGTGGCTCGGAGCCCATAGAGCAAGGGTATGTGGTGGCCTCAGCCTGGCCCCTCCTGCACGCGTCTGTTCCCAGTTAGGAGAGACCACGGGCATCGAGAAAGGAGCTGAGTCCCCAGTGTCCCATTCCAGGGCCTCATCCCAATAAGCAGGTGGGGTGGAGAGGGTACAAGGTTCCCACGGCCTGTCACACTCCATCACTGTCTGGGTCTGAGCCACGTGTCCAGTGGCCCCACTCTTCCCTCTCCTTGCTGAGCCGGTCTGTCTGGGAGACTCAGGTGGTGTGCCCGGGGCCTTCAAGCCCTCTTCCCCAACGTGCAGTGTCCTCCCTCATACTCAGAGCTCAGAAGCCGGTCCAGCTGGTGTCTGCCACCAGGCCAGGGCAGCCCAGGTCAGGCACCTACTGAATCCCCCCTGAACCCCTCAGCTTACAATGCCCCCACCCCCTGGCCCTGGGTGGCTGCCGACCACTGCCTACTGCCCTCCTGCACAGCCAACCCTCCCCTGCACCCTCCCTCTGTGCCTTCTAAACACCCTCCTCTCTGCCCAGGGGCAGCACCTATAAAATGGGGGAGGAGTCCAGCCTCTCAGGCCTGGGAGGGGCCAGGATTCCTGCCACTGTGGTGGGAATCAGGGGACTCTCAGGACAGCTGGTCTCCCAGGGAGCACGGGGCTGGAGATGGTGGTGTCTGAAGGATTCAGGGACCAAGGCTGGTCTATTTGGCAGTAAAGTCAGAAGTGGCTCCCAGGACAGTAGCAAAGACGAGGGGTCACTCCGGGGTGGCGAGGGGCAGTTATGGGAGACAGAAGGTTTCCCTTTTACCCAAGAAGGGTCCCCGGCTCCCTTCCCAGGACTGCAGATGGCAGGTTCTCCAGGCAGATGGACTTAGGGGAGGGCCATTTTGAAACCTTGTGAAGAGAGGGGACGACCCGTGGGGGGAGCCACCCTGCACGCTCCTGGCAGTTGCAGAAGAGGGGACATGGGAGGGCCAGAGAGGCACCTATGTGGTCACTCATTTTCTGTGACTCTGAGCTGCCATGTCACTTTTCTTTCCTCAGTCCTTGAGCAGGGGGACTCATGTCCTGGCCAACTAGGAAGACGAAAGACCTGCCTTCTCCAGGGCTTGATGGCCACACAGCTCGCTACCTGTCCTCCTCTGTCCGTGGACAAGCTAGCTCGGCCCCTGGATCTGAGGTTCTCTGTCCAGCGGAGGGTGGTGTGGACAGGAGGTCCCAGGGCTTCCTCCAGTCCTGACCTCCCAGGACCCTCCCACTGGCCTTTCTGCTGTCCGTGCTCAGGGGAGCACTGGACCTCCCCAACATGAACTACAGGAGGCTGGGCCCACCTCAGCCTCCTCCTCAACAAAATGGACTGTGGTCTGTTGCCACCATGTGCAGGTGGCTCTGTGTTCTCTGTGACAGGCCACCCCTCCCACCACAGCTGTCCCCCCTCCTCCTGACCACTGGAGCAGGGTTCCTGGGAAGGAGGGGAGCCTGGATGCAGCTGCCCTGACCAACCCCTTCACTGTCACCTCTGTCCTGAAGGGGCCCAGGCTCTCCCCCTCTGTACTATTGTACCCCTGTAACTCCTGTGACCCTAGGAATAGAACCCAGTGCAGTGGCCTGGCCCCTCTGAAGCACTGGCCATGAGGCTGGAAAGGAACCCAGGTGCTGGGCCCCAGCGGTGGCTTTGGGCCCTCAGGGCCTGTGTCCAGGTGGAGGCTCCGGCTGCCAGGAGCCCCTACCTGAGTGGACTCCCACGCGTCGGCTTCCTTGTGTCCCTGGGTGTGCTGGCTCTTGTCTCCCCACAGATGCTGGTGAGGGGCACGATCCCCCTGTGGCTCTTCCTGCTGCAGCTGGAGCAACCATCAGCCAACAGGTCCTCACTGGACATAGCCCAGTGTCAGCGTCTGAACTAGGGACACAGCCACTCCTGCTGCCGCAAGCCCAGGGCCTGTCAGTCCTTAGAAGCAGCCACAGCCAGGGGACTGTTGGCCTAGCCGCTGCTGGCCAGAGGCAGGAGTACCCTGCAGGTCGAGATGGTGCTCGGTGACTTAGTGATTCTTGTGTTTTGCTTTTTAAATTGAACTTTGAAGGAGTGAGAGTTTGATGTTTTTCTGTGATTATTTTTTATTTAATTCTTTCTCTGGATCATAAAGTGAAAGTATTTAAATTCATATTTTAGGAGATAAAAGGTTAACATCTTTCACCCACTTTCAGCACTTTTGCTAATTTTTTGTAAAAACAAAACATTTTGTTCTGGCATCCTGAAGGGTGCAATTTCATGAGTCAGGAGAATAAATAACAGATAAAAATAAACCTAGTTCTCAGCAAAGGTGAGGTGAGTTCCCCAGGATGGAGACGTCAGGCACAGATGCGACCCACAGCCTCAGCACAGCCCCACAGAGCTGGAGGGGATGTCCCGGACCCTCAGGGACACCCCGGCACCTGCCACCTGCCGGGGACCTGAAGCCCTGTGCCATCCCACCTGATGGCCTCAGGTGCTCAGCTTGTGTGTGAGGGTCTTCCTTTGGAAGTTCAGGCACCCAGGGCCCCCCGAGCCCCAGTCATGGAGATGACATGACGAAGCCAGTGATCTTGATGATGACAACTTCTTGATTGTCACCAAGGATGTGTCAGGTGGGTGATCAGCACTTTGCATGCATTACCTGATCCCACCCTCCTCCCCCAGCTTTATGGAGTTATGATTGACAAAAATTATATACACTTAGGCTGCACACGGGGTGTTGGGGTGCATGTATATGTCGCAGAGTGAACTGCACCATCAAGCTAATTAGCATATCCATCACCTCACTCTGGGTCTTTTCCCTTGTTTATGAGAACACCCAAGGACCTACTCCCTTGGCACCTTTGGGGTGCAGGATGAAGGTGAACTGCAGTCCTCACCCATGCGTTGGAGCCCAGAACTTACTCATGTGCTTAACAGAAGCTTCACGCCCTCTGATCCAGGTCTCCCGTGCTTTCGAGGTTAGCTTGCCTCTCTGATAGAGAAAAGTGACACCTCTGCTGTGGTGTCACTGGGACAGCCGAGGAGGTGCTCACAAACCTCCCTCAGGAGCGAAGGTGCAGTCAGCGGCAGCAGTCACCCTGGGAGCACCGGGTCACACCCTCTGCAGGTGTTCTGGAAAGATCCTTTGAGCATGAGCAGCCTGATTGTCAGGAGACAGCCCAGGAGGCGGCTCTGGGGGCCACCTGAAAGGGACAGGGAGGTCACAGTAACTTTAGTCCCTCAGGAGCCCCAGAAGCATATGTTGTCCTTCCCACATCCAAGTTCAAGGCATCTGTATTCAAAATTAGGACAAGCTCACAACCTTCCGGACTCCCACAGGCAGGACTCTGATTTAAGGCTGAGCAGTGATCAGGAGAGGGCACTTCTAGGGTCCAGATTAGTGGAGCAATTGCTGACGGTGGCCAGCAACTCTCCAGGCTGCACCCCTGCCCAGTGCCATCCTCAGGTGTGTGGCAGGAAGGGGGTTTTCCGCACTCATGTCACATTTCTGAGGTCGTCACAGGGCTGGGTGCTTTGGACCAACCCTAACCCTAACCCTAATCCTCCCAGCACAAAAGTGCTGCAATGCGGGTCAGACCTGGGGCTCCTTGGGCCTCTGCCCAGGGCAGATGGGGCCCTGGCATAGGGTTCGGTCCTGATAGCTCAACACTCGCTTCCTGTAGAGAACACACTGCCTAGTCCCACCTCCCTGGGTCCTGCCTCACTAGGTGACCTGCTCAGCTCAGCCTTGCCCACAGGGTAGAGGCCAGGCCTAACAGATGCACGGCACTTGGCTGCACCTCCCCTACAGGGCTGCCACCCTGCTGCTGCCCCTGGTGGCCCTGGCTGGCTGGGAGGGGGTGGGTGCCCCTGGCTGGCTGGGAGGGGGTGTGTGCCTCTCTCGGGCTGCTTGCTGGGGTGTTTGTCCTCCCCTGGGTATTGATTGGGATTCTAAAGAGCCTGAGGTTGGGGCTGGTCAGGGGCCCCTGGCCCACAGTGGGGTGATCACAGTAATGGACAGGAAACCCTGCTGGCACAGGGCGTTAGGCTAACGTGGTCACAGACACGTCCACGGGAGACTTTCTGAACAGGTGCCAGCCTATCTTTGGGCACTTTAATTACAGCTCCAAGTTTGGCAGGGGAGTTGTTACTACTGACTTAGTCCCCCTCTGGTAGCTCTGAGGTTGAGGCTGCCCTGGACAGGAGGTGGATTTTGTGGAGTCATTTGAGCTGGGTCCTGGGTCTGTGAATGGGTGACACCATCTCATTCTGTTGCCTGGCTTGGGCCCAGTTTTCTAATGACAAAGAGGGAGACCTCATCTTGTTTATCCACTTAGCGATTCCAAAACCTCTGGGGACTTGTATGTGTCTAAAGGTGGGGACCCGGGGCCTCCAGGGCTTCAGGATTCCAGGGGAACTTGGGGCGAGGAGGAGGCTGCTGAGGGAGGGCACACAGGCTGACTGGGGGCGTGGGAGGGGCGAGGAAGGTTCTGCGAGGTTCAGGCCCCACAGCCCCTGTCAGGGCAGCCCACGCCTGGCAGCACCTGAGCCGAGCAAGCCCCAAATAGAAAGAACCAAATAAGGTAAAGCGCGCCTCACCTTAGAACTGCCTGCAAATCAGCCGCTCGTGCAGCCTGCACTACTGTCAAGTGACAGCGGGCAGACGTCCACTGAGGAGCCCCGAGCAGGTGGTCCACTCAGCCCAGCCCACCCCAGGGCCAGCTGGGGCATCTGCACAGGTGGAGGGATCCAGCATGGCCAGGCTGTGGACTGGGCCCAGTGATGAGCACTCGGGACTGCAGAGTGCTGGGTGGAGTTGTAGGGTCCCCAGCTCCGAACAGGGACTGGGAGGGGTCAACTCTGCAGACCCGGGGGCAGAGCGTGCAGGCCAGCATTGAGGGCCCACATGAGATGGATCTGGAAGGCAGAGATTTGAGGACCCTCAGGATGAATTCCACAGCACAGTCTGTGACTGTGATGGACACCTGGCCCCAAGAGAGGCCATGTCTGACAGGGCCTTGGGCACTGCAGGGCTGCGTCCCCACGGCCTGTCTGACAAGAGCTTGGTCCCCACACCCTCCCCAGACCACATCCCAAGTCAGTTCTGCTGAGACCAGAGGCTTCACTTTCCCCCTGTGGGAGATGGAGGAGCTGCGTCTCCTCCTGACCCAGCTGTGGAAAGTCACAGGGAAACAGAGAAGGGTGGGGTCAAACCCATGCGTCCCTCCGAAAGTACCTCAGGCCACATTGGGAGGCCGTCAGACTCAAATTGTGCTCAAGCCAAACAGGTAAGCCCTGGTTCAGGTAAGCCCTGACACAGGTAAGCCCTGGTTCAGGTAAGCCCTGACACAGGTAAGCCATGGCACAGGTAAGCCATAGCACAGGTAAGTCCTGGTACAGGTAAGCTGTGGCACAGGTAAGCTCTGGCAGAGGTAAGCCCCAGCACAGGTAAGCCCTGGTACAGGTAAGCCCTACTGTTGTCCGAAGAGGAAGGGAGGAAGTTGGACCAAATGCTCAGCCCTGATGTCAGACCTGGGGTGGGAGGAGTTGGGAAGCCACATGACTGGGTGTCAGCTGGGGCTGAATTTGGCCTGGAGGGGGCCCCTCCCCTCTGAGGAAAGCCCACCACCCTGCAGACCCCAGGGCCAGGTGGGGCAGTTGCTGTTTGGGGTGGAGGTGCCTGAAGGAGGCACCCCCACAGAGCTTCAGCCTTCCTGATGGCCAACCACGGCCCTGGTGCCCGGGGTTGCAGCACCTGGTCTATGTGCCAAGCTCTGAGCAGGCCTGTCCCTCTCAATGGTGTCCACAGCCTCTTCATTACCCATGGGGCCTGTGACGCCAGCAAGCAGAGAGGCCGTGTGTGGCTCCCAGGCCTGTGGTTCCTCCACACTGGGCCACTCGTCCCTGCCTTTTCCTCTCCCCACCCTTCTCCCCCACTGACCCAGCTCCTGGTCCAGCCTCCTCCTGTCCCATCTCCTCCCCTGCCCTCACCTCTCTGTCCCTCCCCTGCCCCTCACCCTCACCCAGCCCCCAGCCCCTGTCTCCTCCCTCCCTGGCCCTCCCTCACCTTCTCTCCTGTCCACTTGGGTTGTGACCACTGCAGGGGGCCTGGAGCCCTGGGCCCAGTGTCACATGCACCCCCCCCCTTTTGTCTCTGTTGGAAACAGGACCATCACTCCCTTCCACACCCAGAGCTGGCCAGTGAGCACAGGCATCACCTGTGGAACTCACAGCAAGGCCACAGGATGGTCACAGAGCAGGGACCAAGCCATCATCCTCATCCTGCCTTGGCCACCAACCCATCCATCTGCCACACACCAGGACCCCTGAAGCAGCGGGACAGTGGGCCAGGCACCTGGCACCACATGCAGGCAGAACCATCCCGTTCTCATCCTCTGGTCAGGGACGGGGCACTCCCAGAAGCCGTGTCCACCAGCCCTGGCAGAGACGAGGCAGCTGAACAGATGCAGAGTGTCAAGTAACAGGTCACTCAGAGCCCTGGGGGCCAGGACCCTCGCTGCACCGCCCCCGACAGGCCTGGGCTCTTCCTCCTCTGCCATGGCTGCTCCCCTAGCCAGCTGCCCTTCCCTGCCCTGCACATCAATGTCCGCTTCCTCCAGATGGTGCCAGGCCACGAGAGCACCTGCCAGAGCGGCTTCCCAGGGAATCAGGATGGTGTTGTTAGCAGCCACGGGGCTCCCTCCCGACTCCAGCATGGACAGTGCCCGCCACCAGCCAGCCAAACACAGGCCAGAACAAGCAGAGCTCTAAGCAGCTTGTTTTCCACCTATTAACACTAATCTGTTTTTCTTCTGCATTTCCAAATTCCTCCCTTCAGGTCCCAGTCACAGCATGCACAGCCAGATGAGATCGGCTTAGTCCCGGCTTTGCCGCTTATGAACAGTGTGACCCTGGGACGTGCTGACAACCCTCCTGACCATGACTGCTTCATTTGTGAAATGGAGAATATGCTCACTTCTCTAGTCAGATGCAGACAGGAGAGGCTCACATTAGATGGTCTCAGGGATGTGTTGTGTGGAAACTAGTTAGGAATTGCTCTCTGTTGTCAATAACAGGCTCTCATAAAATGATGTCTTAAACAATATAGAGGTTGATTTAATATTATTTAAGGAGAAATACAACTTGCTAACTGGTGCAATGGCCCAAAGTCAAGGTCTTTAGCTTTCTGGGTCTTTCCTTCCTTGCCCACAAATGGCTGCTGTTGCTACAGGGTTCACACCCATTTGCCCAACAGCATGACAGAAGAAACATTGGCATTAATATCAGGAAATCAAATCATTCAAGAGCTCAGAAGAAATATATGGACATCTTGTTGGACAGAATTATGTTGCTCACCACCCCTACCTGTAAGGGTGCATTCTTTGTTAGATACATTATTTCCCCTGAAGAAAAAACCAAGATTCTTTTGCCTATAAACAAAGGAAAATGGGTAACAGGGGCTCAGAGGATTAAGTGCATGATGGTCTGGGTGGGCCCGGGAGTAAAGGCCTTTCATAACCAAGTAACCAGGAAGATGCTGGGCAAATCCAAAGGAGCAGGGTCTTTGGTCCTGCGTCTGCTCCTCTGAACTTGCAGTGTTCACTCAGGAGGCTCCGTGTGCAGGGCAAGGCCTTGCTGCCCAAGCTGACCCTTGGCTGGAGCACCTTCTAAATGGGGTCTTGCTGTGTTGCCCAGGCTGGCCTTGAACTCCTAGCTGGAAGGATCCTCCCGCCTCAGCTTCCTGAGTAAGTGGGTGTTAAGGTGGAGATGTGAGGTGACCCAAAGCTCTTGTGTGGGGCAGGGCACACAGGCTCAGAGGTGAAGGGACTGGCTACTACGAGAGCCTTCACCAATCAGTGCTTTGCTCGCTGCTGGGGATTAACTGGGTGGTGGCGTGGCAGGGTGGCCTGGAGGAGCTGGTCATGGGCAGCGGCTTAGGGTCTTATTTTCTGAGCTGACCTTAGTCTCTCTCTGCTTTCCCATTGCCGGGTCCTGAGCAGCCTTCCTTAGCCATGCTCTTCCACATGATGCTGGGCCTCACCTAGGGTCCAGACAATGGGGTAGGCAGTGGTGGGCTGGGACCTCTGAATCCCTGAGATCCAAATAAACCTTTTCTTCTTGAAATCGTTCTTGTCAGGCCTTTTGTTCACAGTGGTGACAAACTGGCTGAAACACTGGGACTGCAGGCAGGCATCACCATGCCTGGACGGAGCGCTTTCTAAGGACAGCCCACTCCTCTCCTGCAGGGGGGCGGCTGGGAAAGCTTGCTGAGCACAACCCTCAGTGTGATTTGGGGTGAGGGGTCTCTCTGCACCTGTCTCTGCCCCAAGAGAGCCTTGTTGAGAGCAGGGTAAGGTCCCCGGTGCCGGCCTGAAAGCCCTGCCTAGCAGGTTGGAGGTTAAACGAAGCCCAGGAGATGCGGGGCCATTAGGTGAGGTTTGCTGCCACCAGCCCATCCCCAGCATCTGGAGCTGAGCCAGGGGCCATGTGGTTGGGTCACAAAGACCTGCGGGCTCCAGGGGCAGAGCTTTGCAGGCCCTTCCACTGTGCACATAGCCAAGCACAGCCTCCACGCTGCCTGTCCTTCTCCAGCCATGGGAGCCCCAGGAGGACCATCCTGCACCATCAGGAAAGTCACAGAGGAAACCAGGCCCGCTGTGCTGGCCGGAGTCCAAGTGAGCAATGTCTGTCCACCCTTGGTCACCTGACAAGCTCTGAGTGGGGACAGAGGCATGATGCCAGCTATGCCAAGCTGCCCAGGGGAGGACAGTGTCAAGCTCCCCATGGATAGAGCCCAAGTTGTGTCCAGGGCCAGCGCCTGGGAAAGGAGGCCGAGTGTCCAGAGAGGGCCTTGTCTACAAAGTATCCAGTGGTGTCCCACAATCTGATGCTGTGACAGATGAGCCTCCGCAGACACGGGAGAGTGTGGGACAAACATTCTTTCAGGAAAAGCAGCTAGGTGAACAGGCATGTCGGGCAGCTCCGCAGAGGCCAGGGGCGTGCCTGCATCCTGGCAGCCTGAGGCCATCCTGCCACCAGCTCCAGGCTGGGTGGTGACAGTGGTGACAAACTGGCTGAAACACTGGGGCTGCTTGTCTGTCCATCTGCTGCACACTGAGGGCCTCCCTCCTCCTGGGCTTTGTGCCTGAACAGATGGGTGGTCCCCATCCTTAGGTGTCACCTGTAGGAGTGGCTCCTGAGGATGAGATGACCAAGAGGGGTCCCAGGGGCCAGGAGGGCCTGGAGCCTGACCCTGAAACACCCCGTTGTGACTGAGACTGTCACCCTCTCTGCAGGCAGGACTTCCCTGATGAAGCTATGCTCACCCCCAGTGGTGTGAAGCCACCCTGAGAGAGGGCCTCACACCAGTGTGAGAGCAGCTGGCTCCTGGGGCAGGCATGAGGCCCCGCCTGTGTCCCCACCCTGTCCTTGGTGGCTCCCAGAACTGCCAGCTCAGCAGAGGTGAGGGGACCTGGGAGCAGCTGTGAGGCCCCTCCCCTGATGCCAGGCCTGGCCACAGCTTTGCCACCAAGGGTCTCCTCTGGGAGGGTGGAGGCAGAGTACACGTAGGTAGCCGGCGACTCCTGGGCTTTCCTGGGTGCAGCCAGTGGGCGCAGGGTCACGGGAGCAGGCCGTCCATCGTACTGTGGAGCAGCTGCTGGCTCTGGCAGGCCTGGGCCCGCATGGGAAATGGTAAGTCCTGTCTCTACAGTGGGCTTGAACAAGGTCCAACCTCGGCCTTCCCTTGCCGTTCCTGAACACAGCACGGGTTCCAGGTGAACACAGCGAGGCGAGAGGCGGCCCAAGCTGGAGCAGGCTGCCCTCCCAGGCAGCTCTGTCAGCTGCCATGACAGTTCCAGAGTACCCCTGCCTGAAAGGGAGACTGCCAAGGACACCGCCAGACACTGGCCAGGAGCCACCTTCCACCAGTGGCCTGGGGGAGGATGACCTGAGGGAAGGTTTTGTGCAGACCCCAGACTTCAAAGCATGTTGGACAAGCATCCTCAGTTTATTCCTGCCAGCATGACGAGGAGCCGTCCTGGCAGACACACATTTACTCTGAAAGCTGACCGACTTGGACGTGCCAGCGTGCTGGGACAGATGGAAGATGCTTGGTTGAAAATTCAGGCCGTTGACTTTACAGGTGGCCACTGCTGTCCAGGGAAGGAAGTCTGGCCTCCAGTCAGAGCCCTCTCCCAGAAGGCAGCCAGGGAGCCATGAGCGCCCACCCGCAGCTGCTTCCTCCCTTGGTGCCAGCAGAGCTGGGGGCAAGGGGCAGGTGGCTCCCTGTTCCGGGCACAGTCTTATCAAGCCTTATGAGCACAGCAGGGAAATGGATTCCCAGGTCCCCTCAGCCGCCCATCAGCCCTGCTGAAGCTCAGATGCAGCCTCCGAGGAGGCCCAGACCTCGCCCCTGCCTCAGGCTGGTGCAAGGCCCCGACTGCCCTTCAGGAGCTCTCCTGGCTGCTGGTTCAGGTTGGTGAGGCTGTTGGGAAAACAACTCCCTTGTAAGCCAGGCCTCTGCCGATGGCCAGGTCCACTGCTGACGGGGCACCGAGGCCCCCAGAGCCCCCCTGTGGCTCTGTTGGCAGGAGCTGGCTCAAGACAGCTGTGGAGAGGGCCTCGCTCATGGAGCTTGGTGCACAGGCTCCGGGGGAGCCTTGGGTCATAGGCGCCTGGCTCCGTGGGGCAGCTGGCCTGCCACTAGGAGAAGTCCAAGGGGCTGAGGAGCAGGACGAGCCCCTCCTCCCACCTCCCCCAGTCACCTAAGCTGAGCTCTTCCCAGCTGCAGCCTCAGCCTCCAGGAGACCCTCCCTGCCCAAAGGTCTGGTCTCCCTCCCCTGTCCTGTCCCATGTGCCCAGGTGGTAAGGGTCCCGGCTTAGATGGTAGGCATCCTGGACAGACCCTGCCGACATGGAGGGTCAACCTGCTTACTTTAAGGAAGGCCCAATGGCAGACGTTCAGTTTGAAGGGTCAACAATCTGATAAAAAAAACCATGCAACTCAATCATATATTTCTAATGAAACTGATAAATATAGATGCCCCTCAACTGAAACACAAATGCTTAAAGGTATAGAAATCAAGTACACGCTGCGTCTTACGAATTGTTGGGAGGAAAATGGACATGAGGATCCTACTTTACAAAGAACGCTGCCCACGGTGAGACTAACATCACGAGGCACCGACTTCTATAAAATGCAGTCCTCAGGAGCACCAGTCTTCATTGGTTCCAGGATTAACTCCCGCGTTCATTGCTGTGCAAATGTTTCCATTGATCAAAAGCCTCCCTGAAGGAGGATGATCAACGTGGGGAGATACATGGTGCTTCTGGATTCTACTCCACTGCTCCTCCCTCTCAGACCATCCTGCACCCCTTCCACATTCCGAGGTGATTTTCAAGAACTGGGCCTCCTACCAGGGCCTGGCATCTCCAGTTCTTTTGTGTCCTTGTTTTGGTCCCTTGTCAATGGGGACCCTGCCATTGCCTGCTCTCATTTTACCCGTGTCCTTTGTGTCCCGAGTTGTGTGAAAACCTTTAGCCACACGGTGGCCAGGAGGAGCCCACCCAGTCAGGAAGACCTTGCCTGTGTGTGACCTTAGGGCCTGCTCAGGGCCCTATGTCCTGCGCTGCAGGTACAAGTAGCTCAACCTGCATTTTGTCACTTGGACCAGGACCCTGGAATGTCAGCCCAGCAGAACAGAAGTGCTGTATTTGGATCGCGAACAGGAGCACGCCTGGACCCCCAGAGGTCTCCAAGGCTGAGACCCTGCAGGGCAATCTGAAGAACTGAGGTAGAGGAAGAGCGTCCTGGGCTTCACAGGGCAAGCTGGGGACTCACATGACACCCCTGGAAACCACGGCTGCTGTAGGCCTGTGAGCCCCTCCTGGAATGTGCACACAGACCTGAGGGCCAGGGAGCGTCTGAATAGTCACCTCCAAAAGCTAATGCTAGCTGCTCTCATGGGGGATCCACAATTTTCTCTCCCACCTGAAACAAAGAGAGCACCCTGGGCACTCCCATCCTCCAGTTGTTATTTAGCAAACTTGTCAATCAAATGTGTGTAGAAAGGGACCCATTTACTAACAAGGCTGAGGTCTCTTCTACATCTTCTGGCCCTGTATGCGTTTGCCTGTATACAACATTTAAATAAAAACTAATTAAATACACTAATCTATTTATTTCTAGTTTTTATTAGTGCATTGAATAAATCTTTCCCTATTCTGAATTCCAAAAGAAACTCAGTTATTTTTTTCTATGAGAAGATTGGCAGTTTTGTTTTTGCCATCATTAAATAAATACATTGGGAGCTGGTTTTGTCTATGGAGTGAGGTAGGGGTTCATTTTATTTTCCATTCTGCTTACCAACAGCCCCATTTTCTCCTATTTATTAAGGTGCTCCTCCTATCATAATCTGAAGCTTCATTTATATGAGTTTGCTTCTGGGATCCATATCTTATGTTCCCTCCCCCTCACCCCCGTGACTCCTTACCAGAATATTAGGACTTTCTGTAAAAGTGGAGGAAAACAAATCTGTTTCCTTTCCTCGTCCATCTCATTCAGAATCATCCTGGATTTCCTATACCTTTACTTTTCTGTATGAATCTTAGCATCATCTTAAAGTTCTATTAATATCCTTTTTAGGTATTTGGGGAAAGTGATTTGAATCTAAAGATCATATCACACTAGGAATGATTGACAGCTTTATGCTGGTAGATCTTCTTATCCACCAGATGGCATTTTTAAAAATAAGCCTTTATTTGAAAGCAGTGTTTTTTTAAAGAGAGAAAGGTAGAGAGATAGATAGAGTATCGGCGGGCACAACATCTTTGTTTGTATGTGGTGCTGAGGATTGAACCCGGGCTGCATGCATTCCAGGCGAGCGCGCTACCACTTGAGCCACATCCCTAGCCCCAGCAGTTTTAAAATTTATAGAAAAATTGTGATTTTAACATAGCTTTCCCTATTGCTAACATCTTATATGAGTGGGGCACGTGAATGACCATTAATAAACAAATATCAATGCTTGATTATTAAATTTTTCAACTCAGATTTCTTGAATTTTGTTGCTAAACCCTTCTATCATTTTTGTGCTGGTTGGTATTTTCAATATAAAACTGAACAGAAGTGTTGGCAGCTTTTATATCTCATTTTTTTTCCTACTTCAAGGGACTGTTTCTAAGCTGCTCCACCTTAGATTCATTTTTTCTGGGTATTTCTAGTTTTTTGTTGTTGTTTAATAAACATTCTTGTTTGGTAAAGATGCCCAGTTATCTTCTGAATTTAGGAAATGCTTTCTGACATAAAGAGGGGTTAACTTGTCCATGAACTTTTGAAGTCTGGCACCCACACAGAAGGGGGATTGGAACCTAGATGCACTGCTGCGTGACCCTCCACCAGCTGGATGCCCTCCTGCAGGAGTCAGCACTGAGGTCAGGACGATGCGGGTCCCTGCCTCCTGGGGAAGCCCACTTCTGCCCACTCCATGGGAGTTCTGCCTCTCTGTCCTTTGTGCCCTGAGGTTTCATCCAGCACGAGCAGCTGAGGTGCTTTGGGCATCGTAGGTGAGGGCTCTCCTGCTCCGAGCACTCCATTGTGCAAAATACACGGAGCGTGATGTTTCCTTTCCATTATTCATGGACATCTGGGATACTTCTAGCTCGAACATAGTGAATAATGCCGGTACAAGCTTTTGATGTATCTTTTGAAGAATCTACGTGTGCACGTCTTTGAGGTGCCAAAGGAGGAATGAAATTTCTTGTGTAAGATATGGGCTTGTTGAGCTGTGGAGAACTTCAGCAAAGATTCTCCCAAACAGGCTGTTCCCAGTGCATGCTCACCAGCAGCACATGAGCCTCATCCACTCCGCGGCTAGGTCAAGGCCTGCTCCTGCCCATCGTCCACATTTGGACCTCCTGGTGGACGTGCACTGGCTTTGAATGATGGCGTCATTTCATCCCTCTGATGACCAACGGAGTGCAGCAGACCCCCGTGTGTGTTTTCGACCATTTGGATGTTGGCTTTCATGAAGGGTCCCAGGTCGAGGACGTTCTGAGCCACCTGCACCTCTGACTGACTCACACACACTCCACCTAGGACCTGGGCACATGTGCCATGTGGATTCCACTCTTTCCTGCCTCACTGTGTGTGTGTCTTCCACCACATGAATGCGTCTTCTTGGGAATGGATGCTCTTAGCCGGGAAGTGGTCAGACCCAGCTCTTCTCTATCCTTCATGCTTCACGATTTTAGCACCAAGTATAAGGTTTTAGTTACTCAGAGCCCCATGAAGATGTCCTTCTAGGTTCTGGGTACCAGTGCATTGCTAACCTGGGATATTAATGGTAACGTCCCTCTTTGGCTGCCATTTGCATGTGGAGGGACGCACCACAGGAGCCACTTAGGGCTGCTACTAGACCATGCCATTTGCTCCCACTCTGCATGTGCAGTGTGTCTTTTGCTGTAGTCAGGTGGTTGCGCAGGTGTGGGCTTGTCTGGAGAACCTCAGTTGTGGTCCTACTGCATCTGTCCAAACTGGCAGCCATGTCCTGTACAGCCTTTGATAAAGAGCTGTGCCTCCGTGGTGCAGGGAGGCCACTGTGGCTTCCCCCTGCCTAGGCTCTTCCCTGGGATCTGCATTTCCACATGACCTTCAGACTCAGGTCTCAATTTCTACACACTCAAATATGCTCTTGGAATTTTAACTTAAATTACATTCAATCTATTTATTAATTAAAGGAGGACTGTCATTTTTATATTAACAAATATGGATGTTTCCTTTTGTAAGTAGGACTCTTCTAAAAAAATCATAATTATTTTCAAACTGTCTGTGAAGGACCCACTTTGGTTTGGGTTTTTCTATTTCTAATTTAATGTGTTCGTGAAAGAAAATAAAACGTGGGAATGTTGAAATTTCCATAAAAGTTTCTATGTGCCTATAAAAATTTTATCTCACCATAACAGTTAACATTTTACCACCTGTGCTTTGTGTTGCATTATCATAAAGGTCATATACATCTTTCATTACATTAATTTCTAGGTATTTGTTTATTTGATGCTATCAGAAAATACATCAATTTAGTATTTTTGTCATGCATTTTTTGTTTCTGATACGCCAAGACATATTGAATTTTATTATTTGTTTTATATTATTCTTGCAATATTTATTTACTAATTCTGACTATTTGGACTCTTGGATTTCTAAACCCATAAATTATATCATCTGAAACAAAAATTTTGTATTCTCTTTTTAAGCTCCTTTGGGCCTTGTCACTTGTTTTCCTTGCCATATTGCACTGGCTGTGATCCACTTTGCATTGAGTTTGCATTGAGTTTGCTGCATGGTTGTAGATAGGTGTATTCTTGCTGTTGCCAAGGGCAACATTTCTCAGAGATCTCCTTGTCTATTTTAGGCTGTCTGCTCTGCTCTGACCCATGTTGATGAAGAAAGTTTGAGTTTCAGAGGTCTCAGCTTATGGGAAGCCAGCTCCATTGCTCTGGTCATGATGTGAGAAAAACTATCATGGAAGAAGGGTAGTTTGCAAGAAGCCTCTAAACTCATAGCTTCTATGAAGCAGAAAGAAAGGAGGACCAAGTGACAAAATATAATCTCCAAGGACATGCCCGCAGTGACCTCCTTCTTCCAGACACGCACATTCTCCATTTACCAACCAATGCAGCACTTCTTCCAAATTATGAATCCACCCAATAGATTCATTCATGGATTATGGCACCAAACTCATAATGTGATAATTTCACCTCTGATTATTCCCACATTGACTCACTTCAGCTTTTGAGGTACACTGAACTCCAAAATTTTACATGCCACCCATGATCCCCCAAAGCTATTAACATCTCACCCTGGAAAATGTGTGCAGTATATTTCCAGTAGATGCCCAAATCTAAATAGTTTTAGCATTGCCCCAAACTGCAAGTTCAGAGTCTCTTCTGGGACTCAAATTAGACTTTTGGTTTTCAGACCTTGTAGGAATCAAAATCAACTCATGTATAACTAAGGTACAGTGGCACAGAGTAGGTATTTCCATTTCAAAGGGAGAAATAGGCACACAGAAAGTAAAGCTGGCTATGATCAAAACCTAAATGTGGTTGGGCTAACAAGTCCTCTTTCTCCATGCTCAGCATCTGGGCACATGTTGTGGACAGTGGGCTCCAAAGGACTTGGGCAGCCCTGACCCATGTCCTCTCACATAGGCTAACTGTATCCTTAGCCAGAAATCTCCTGACATATAGTCCACATTGCCAGCATCTCTTAGTCCCCGGCGTCACTACTGAAGCTTCAACTTCCTTCTACAACTACACACATGATCCTCTCAGGGCCTACTTACATGAATTCTCACTTTGTTACACTTTGACCTTCCAGGCCGACTTTTGCAATCCTATGGAAGCCTTTATGACCATCTAACTCCAGGATTCTGCATTCCTTCAGAACCAGCACCACATGCTTGAAGCCAGTGTCTGTCCCCATCTCAAGCAGTAGCCAAGCCTCTGAGAACCATGGAAGGGGCAAGTTTTGTGTGGCTGAGTGAGCATGGAGAACAAACTTCCTAGTAGTTTCTCTTCTCAGTGGAATTTGTATATTCATAACTTGTGAACATGATTTGTGAATCTGGCCAATTCCTGAAATGACCTTAAGCTACTTCTCTACTGTGTCTGTGTAATTTTTTAGAATCTCTTTGGTGACTGTAATGCATTAACAACCACAATTCCTGAGGCCCAGAATTACTCCCCCTTTTCTGACCAAAATGCAAGCTTACACTCTTCCTTGTGCTCCACTTTCTCCATGAATAAAAGCTGCTAGAGACATCCATATCATTGCTTGAATGCTGTGCTTCCTTGACATTTCTTCCATCAGAGTAATGAGTATATCACCTCTAAATTTAACCACAGGAATGTGATAGGGCATAAGCATAAAGTAGACAACATCTTTGCCAGAATGTAACATAAATGTCTTCTACTCCCTTTTCCAGCAGAATCCTCCTCCTGTGCAAACTCATGAGCACAGTGTTTCCTACCAACAATCCTATCAGCATTGTTGTTTAGAGCTTCCACCAGAATCATATGATAAGTTCACTAACAATGTTCAGAGCTTTTCCAGCTTACATCTCTAAACTATTCAAAGTATCTATCCCAATTACCAAAGTCCCCACAAGTTTCTGAACCAAATATTTAGGCAAGTCACTGCAAACAACTCACCTGTTGACACCTATTTCTATTCTAGGTGGCTTTTTTTTATCTGTATGAAAGAGATGACTAGAATAATTAGAGGAGGAAAAATTTATCTTTCTTGGATTCAAAGGTAATTCATAGTCAGCTGTGTTCCTAACTCTGGGCACAATATGAGGCCAAACATCCTGTCAGAAGAGTGTTGTTTAAGAAAGCAGCTCAGGAATGGCCACTTGGAAGCACAGAGGTGGCAATTCACCAGGCACAAAATGGAAACCCCAGGCATGTTCACATGGAACTACTACTTCTAGCCAATACCTACCAGCTTATACTGGTCTCTCATTTAATCCTATGCATGCATTAAAGCTCCTGTAACTCTATCCTTTCACCTCAAATATTTCTTGCATTGTCTCACACAGGAGCTTGTGTGGGACACCTCATATTGAAAACTGTAACACTTTATAGTGTCCTGTTCAAATACGATTTGTCCTGTGATGCAAAAAGTCCATTGAAATCATGCTGAGAGCAATAAGAATGGTCCCTTGAGTGAAACTATAGGAGGCCAGACTAATGGAAAGATTTTGAATAAAATGTGTCCTTTCACAAGTTTTTGCTTTTTGCTGGAATCTTGTGTCACTCTATATCCAAAAGCAAAGAGAGTTCAGCACCCCTGTGTTTGCCAACTAAGATAAATGGAAAAGACAAAGTTCTGACCTGGCACTCATATGGGTTATTTCTACTATGGACCAGTACAGGGACATGCTCCATGGGCCCTATTGCATGGTGTCTGTTGTCCCTGCTGCATGCTACATCACTGACACCCCCTCACAGCTCTGATCTCTACTGGGACTGCACTACAGTGACCTACATATTCTGCCCTCAGGGAGCATGAATGAGAGAAGGCAGGCTGAGGACCTTGAACTATACTACAGAGCAATAGTGACCCAAACAGCATGGTATTGGCATCAAAATCACCTCATAGACCAATGGTACAGAATAGAGGAGACAGGGAGTAACCTACATAATTACAGTTATTTTATATGAGACAAAGGCACCAAAAACATACATTGCAGACAAGATAGCCTCTTTGACAAATGGTGCTGTGAAAATTGGAAATCCATATGCCACAAAATGACATTGAACCCTTATCTCTCACCATGCAGAAAACTCAATGCAAAGTGGATCAAAATTAAACAGAGACTGCATCTACTAGAAGAAAAAGTAGGCAAAAATCTCCATCATGTTGGATTAAGCACCAGCTTCCCTCATAAGAAACTTATAGTGGAACAATTAAAATCATATAAAAGGGATCTATTGAGCTAAAAATCTTCTCAGCAAAAGAAAAAAAAAATCAGCAAGGTGAATAGAGAGCCTACATCTTGGGATCAAATTTTTACCAGTCACACATCAGATAGACTCCTAAACTCTACAGTATATAGAGAACCCAAAAAATGAAACACCAAAAAACCAAATAGCCCAATCAACAAATGGGCTAAGGAACTGAGGAGACACCTCTAAGAAGATGATATACAATCAATCAACACATGTATTTTAAAAAGTTCTACATCTTGACCAATTAGAGAAATGTAAGATTTATACTCACTCTAGTCAGAATGGCAGCTATTAAGAATACAAACAACAATAGGTGTTGGCAAGGATGTGGGAAAAAGGCACATTCATACATTGTTCATGGGACTCCCAATTGGTGTAGCCAATATGGAAAGCAATATGGAGAATCCTTGGGAAAATGGGAATGAAATCACCATTTGATCCAGCTCTCCCACTCCTTGGTCTATGCCCAAAGGACTTAAAAGCATCATACTATAGGGACAGAGCCACATCAGATATTGTGAATTCTGCTGTTTCTAGCAGCAGAATTCACAATAGCTAAACTATGGAACAAACTCACATGCCTGTCAGGAGATGAATGGGTAAAGAAAATATGGTATTTGTACACAATGGAATACTACTCAACAACAAAAGAGAACAAAATCATGGCATTTTCAGGTGAATGGGTGGAGTTGGAGAATATAATGGTAAGTGAAGTTAGAAAATCCCCCCAAAACCAAATGCAAAATATATTCTCTGATATAAGGAGGCTGATTCATAGTGGGATTTGGAGGGGGAGCATGGGAGGATTAGATGAACTCAAGATTGGGCAGAGGGTGGGAGGGGAAGAGAGGGAGCCTAAGAGTAAAAAAGATGGCATAACGAGATGGATATCATTACCCTAAGTACATGTATGAAGACACGAATGGTGTGGATATACTTTGTATACAACCAGAGATATGAAAAAATGTGCTCTCTATATATGTGTGATATGAGCTGTAATGCATTCTGCTGTCATGTATAAAAATTAGAATAAAAATAAAATAAAACCTGAAAAATAATCAAACAAAAAATACCTTCAATTGACCCCAAGTTTATTCAGAACAAGGTCAATGGCATTATGGCAAGCATTTACAGAGTGGCCTCTTTCTACTCCTTGTTTATGTTTCTACCTCTAGTTTTGCATTTTCTCCTCCTCTAACATATGTTATCAAATAGTATTTTGTTATCTTTTAAGCAACCTGAAATATTAGGGGGATGAGATGAGAGATAAATGTAATGTTTTTGAGAAATAGAAAGCTGCTCTACTCCAGGTTCTTCAATATAGAGAATGTGAAGCAAAGCAAAGCATAGTGTACAGAGTCATGGAAACCGGCACCTCAGGGTTCTCATGAGGACACACATCATGGAACAGTTTCATGGTCAAAATCATGGTGCTATCAAACTGTTGACAACTTACATAACTTCATTGCTGCCCTGTTTCTGGCCTGGTCACGTTTCCTCCTGCAAAGCCCAATTCTGCTTTCTATGTAAACACAACATGCACTCATTCTTCATCAGTTCCAATCCACTGTGATTTATGCTTTATAGTCATTTTAGATGTTTTCTTTTCATTCTGCAGGATTTTCAAACTTAAGAATTCCAGAAGACTGTTAAGAGAATTTTTATAAGGCCTTTCCTAATTGATATAACCAATCTTATTGAACCAATCTTGTTGAGCAACAGCTTTTAAAGATTTTAATATATCATTAATGAGGGAGACAGGTCTATATTATAATAGTTGGAAGATTCATCTATACATGTGAATTATTGAAGTCACTGTATTTGAAAATGAATGCCAAACTTTTCTTCCTAGTGGGGGAGGGAAGACCCCTGAAACTTCCTGGACGAACTTTATTTCCTGTCTCTCCATGAGAGTTATTTGGAATTTCTAGGAGGAGTCACAGACTTTTCACATTTTTCCACATGTACTTTATCTTGCCTCTTTCCCTAATTACACTTTTCCCAACAGTTTGAGAAGAGTATGTGTGTCTCATACCCCTGTACACTTAATGCTTTACTCTGCTGTGAATTCTCCAGGACAGCACATTCTCTCCCATAACCCTGGAAAATTCCTACATTCAGGAAACTAACTTTGACACAATACTTGAGTATACTCCAGTCTATAGCCCAATTTCTTAGTTGTCCTGTTGTCATCCTCCATGCTTGATTGAAGTCCAGGCTCCCACAGTTCATACACTTATCACATCTCTTTAGTCTCCTTTATGGTTTTAGAAAATTTTCAAGTTTGCCTACTTCTGAAACTTAGAGGCAAAGACTGTGGCATTTCTGTGTGTGTGTGTGTGTGTGTGTGTGTGTGTGTATACACACATGTGCTGCTGCATTGGTAATTATGCCTTCAGCTATTATGTCAAAAGCCAACATTTGCAAAGCACATTTTACCTCAAAAGTAACATTGGGAAGAAATAGCAAGCAGAAATCAAATCCCAAATATGTGGCACCAGGCCTACAAAAATAGAAATAGCTGTCGACGTGTCTGCCATGCTTACCAAATTGAATCAGTCTAAGAACTTGGCAGGCAGGAGGTGACTAGAACATGACAGCCTTCGAAAAAGGAGTCGTATCCATGGGCTCTTCACTGGCAGCCTGGGAGGTTGGTGGTGCAGAGGCCCTCTGTGTCAGGGTGGAGGCCGGTAAGTGGACCTTCACTGGCAGCATGGTAACCATGGGTGCATTGGGAAGAGAGGCTCTTTGCTGTCCAGGAGGGTTACCAGATGTAGGCTGAGGGGTGGATGGTGGGACAAAGGAATGGGAAAAATTGAGGTTGGGTTGGGAGAACTGAAGGGTTGGGGGGCCTGGGAGGACTGGTCCCTTTGCTGGCTGCCTGTGCTGCCTACGGCCATGGACACTGCGGTGTGGGCCAGAGTTGTCACTGGACACAGAAGATTTGAAAATGACCACCATGGAAGGGGGGGTAGTGTCCATGGCCGTGTCTTCAGGCAGCACAGCGGGATTCTGGGAAAGGAGAGAAGATGACATGGCAATGAGGGTTGGAGGGGCGGAGTGTTGGCCCTGGGTATTGGGGTTGTGGGTGGAAGGGACAGGAGTGTATCTTAGGAAGGAATGAGGAGAAGAAGGAAGAGGGGCAGGAGGAGGACCAGCCAAAGGAAAGGGAACATTAGGAGGAGGAAGAGGAAGAGGAGGAGGAAAAGGAGATGGAGGAGGAGGAGGAGGAGGAAGAGGGCGAGGATGAGAAAAGAGGAGGAGGAAAAGGAGGAGGAGGAGGAGGAGGAGGAGGAGGGGAAGGAGGGAGAGGATGAGAAGAAAAAAGAAGATGTTGAAAAGGGAGAGTGGGAGGGGGAGGAGAAGGAATAGGAGAAAGAGGGGGAGGAGGAGAAGTAGTAAGAGTAGCAGGAAAAGGAGAAGAAGGGGAGGGGGCGGAGGAGGAAGGGGAGAAGGGGAAGGGGGAAGAGGGTGAGAGGGAGGAGGAAGAAATTGAGGAGGAGGAGGATAAAAAGGAGGAGGACAAGGAGGGGGAGGAGGATAAAAAGGAGGAGGAGGAGGAGGAGGAGGAGGAGGAAGAGAAGGAGTGGGAGGAGGAGGAGGAAAAAAGGAGAAGGAGGGGGAGGAGGAGGAGGATAAAGAGGAGGAGGAAAAAAGGAGGAGGAGGGGGAGGAGGAGGAGGATAAAGAGGAGGAGGAGAAAGAGGAGGAGGAGGGGGAGGAGGAGGGGTAGGAGGAGGAGAAAGGGGAGGAGGAGAAGGAGGAGGAGGAGGAGGAGGGGGAGGAGGAGGAGGAGAGGGAATAGGGAGAGGGTAAGGAGGGAGAGGAGGAGGAGGAGGATAAAAAGAAGAAAGGAGGAGAATCAATACACATGGGGGTTGGGGATTCAGTTCTGGAAGAGGTAGGATTGGAGGGGAAAGGGACCTGAGTATGAGGTATGGGGAGGTGGAAACTGGGAGGTATCACAGGTCTTGACAGTTGTGTGGTTGGGTGAAACACATTAGGGGTAACTCCAACTTGGGGACTGGGGCTGAAGGGAGAAGGAGGTTTAGTGGGAGGAGGCAGAGGAATGGAAGTTGGGATTTCCCCCTCATCTTTATTACATGAGGGGGAAGGTGGAGGGATGGGTAGGTTCAGGGGCCCAGCAGGCTGGAATTCCAACTGCCTGCTGGCAAGGATGGTTGCTATGGGAAAGGGGTCAGTGGGTAGGGGGAGGGGGCCTGCATTCCAGGCAGGGCCTGCAGGTGGGGAGGATGAATGGACAGTGGTGGTGCAGTCCTTCAGATCCTCTCTTCTGCCCTGTGAGACCTCTGCCTCAGGCTCCACGTTGTTACTTCTGGCACTCTGAACCCTCCTCAGGGTGCCTTTTGAACATAAAAGTGGCCGCTTTGCAGGTGGGGGCAGCCCATCCTGATGCCAGGCAATCAGTGATGGCAGGGCCACTGGCATGAGCTTTTTTTCTTTTATTTGGCCTCCTGGAAGCAGCAGTTAGTGAGGGCCAAGTCTGGGATAGAACACAGGTCGGCTTTAGGCCCTGCTCTCCCTGGATGGATGCTTGGGAGGCTGGAGAGGTGGGCAGATCCAGTTCACCTACAAGCTCCTGGGCCCACTTGTCCAGTGTTAAGAAGCCCTCAGCTTTAAGCAGGACAAGCACTCCTTGAGCAGGGCGGTGGGAGCTGCAGGTGACAGGGCTCCCATATGTCAAGTTCTTGGGAGACACCTGGGCCCTCTCTGGAATACTGTTTCTCTCTGTGGGCCAAGAACTGGGCTCCAGGGCACTGAGGTCTCCCTGAGTGTCGTGCTCGTGCTCCTCCTGCTCCTCCTGCTCCTCCTGCTCCTGCTCCTGCTCCTCCTCCTCCTCCTCCTTCTCCTCCTTTTCCTCCTCCTCCTCCTTCCCCTCCTTCTCCTTTTCCTCCTCCTCCTCCTCCTTCCCCTCCTTCTCCTTTTCCCCCTCCTCCTCCTTCTCCTCCTCCTTCTCCCCCTCCTCCTCCTCCTCCTGGTGGATCTTGCCTTCTTCGAGCTGTTCCTGGGCCCTGAGCTCAGCATCCTTAGATGCACCAGCAGGGCATCGAGCAGCTCTCATGGGCCCCTCAGCTTGGTGGATGAGCTGAGGAACTGAAGGCAGGAGGAGTGGTCTGCGCCCAGGAGGGGGCATCCTTACTGCTATTTAGGGTCAGAACATCCGCAAGTTCTTCCAGGATAGCACTGGTTTTTTTTTGCAGAAGGACCCCCAGGACACGGGCAGCAGGATCCCCCAAGAGAGGAGCGGGCCTCTGTCCCTGCCAGCAGCAGGAGGCCCCTGAGGTCGGGGATCCTGGAAGAAACTCCTGCTGGCAAGGCTGAGTGGAGAGGCAGGTGCAGCGGGGTGGTCCCTGTGAGGAGAGGGAGCCTCACAGGCAAGGCGGAGGGGAGTCTGACGGCCCAAGAGAGCCCTGTAGCGTGGCCTGCAACCGCACTTGGTCAAAAGACTGCCCGCTGAGGGCACCTTTGGCTCGTCACTAGGCAGAAGTCCACACTAGTCCAACGCTGGTCAGCACAGAGCAGCTTGGCTGAGAAGCCAGCTCCTCCTTCGACCAAAGGCTGAACTGGAGTTTAGCCTTTGTGACGTGTGGCTGGAACACATGACGCAGGAAGGACTTGGGCCAAGGCGGTTGGTCAAGGAAGGCTCCAGGGTGAAGAGACCCCCACCCCCAATTGGTCTGAGCTCAGGGTTCTCCCGACTCTGTGCTACTTCTTCTCCCACACCCACCATACAGTTATCGTCACCCTCCAGAGGGTCATTCTGAGGCTGCTTTCCTTTGGGTTACTTAGGCAGTCATTCCACTTGGCTCCAAATATATCTCCATGGTTCTACTGGACATGACTGTAGCCATCCAGAGTCAAACCACCATCAGTTGCCCCCAAATAGCTCTAGTCAATTTTTCCTCTATACTTTCCACCATACTATCAATTTAGAGAACCATTACAGTGGTCCCTGGAACTGTCCCACAGGATCCTTAAGCCAGTAAGTGCCTGACTCTGGTATTATTTCAGGTAAAATATGTGTATTTTGTTTGAGAGGAGTTCCCTCTCATCCTGACCAAAGCACATACATATCCTTCTCTCTACACCACATTGAAAGTGTTCAGTGTTCTTCCTGTTGCCTAGCGTTGCATTTTCCAGAGATCTCAGTCCATGTTTGGCTGACTGCATTGCTCTGGGGCTAAGGTGATGCAGAACATTTCATGTCTCAGAGGTGTCAGTTCATAGGCAGCCAGCTCCATGGCCCTGGGCCAGAGGTAAAGCAGAACAGTAGGATACAACGACAGTTTGAAAGGCAGCTGCTCACCTCATGGGGGCCACAAAGCAGAGAGTTAAGAAGGAACACCTGGGTTTTAGTCTTGATTTGGTCCCATCTCTTTTTTCTATGTACCAATTTCTCCCTTTTGGAATGGGAGAGGCAGCACTTCCAAACTCATTCTATTAGGCCAATATTACCCTGTTTCCAAAACCAGGCAAAGACACAACAAAGAAAGAAAATTTTAGATCAATATCTCTAATGAATACAGATGCAAAATTCTCTATAAAATTCTGGCAAATCAAATACAAAAACATCAAAAAGATCCTGTACCATGATCAAATGGTATTCGTCCCAGGTATGCAAGGTTGGTTCAACATATGGAAATCAATAAACGTAATTCATCACATCAATAGACTCAAAGATATGAATCTTATGAAAAAGCAATTGTCAAAATATTGTCTCCAAGAGCATGCTACTAGTGGCCTCCATCTTCCAGCCACACCCCACCTTTCCACAGTTACAACCCAGTACAGTGGTCCTTGCCAATTATCAATCCACCCAAAGGACTTAACTATTGATTAGGTTACCATGCTTATAATGAAATCATTCACCTCTGAACATTCCTCCATTAACTCAAATGAGCTTTTCAGGCACACCTAATCTCAAACCATCACATGCCACGCCTGATCTAGCAAAGGTTATGTCCATCTCACTGTGCATAATACACTCATTGCATCTTAAAGAGTCCTCTTATCCTTAACAGTTCCATCATTGCCCAAGACTTCATGTCAAAAGACTCCTCTTGGTTGTGAGTTCTTGTCTCTCTCTCTATACACACACACACACACACACACACACACACACACACACACACACATACACATATGTATGTAAGTATGATCTCCAGTATACATGGCACAGAATAAATATTCCCATTCCAAAAGGGAGAAATTGGCACATAGAAAGAAGAGATGGGACCAAATCAAGACTAAAACCCAAGTGGGCCAACAAGTCTTATATCTTCATGTCCTGTGTGGGCCACAGGGTTGTATCTTGTGTGTTCTAAAATATTTGGGCAGCCCTGTCCCATGGCCTCTCAGATTTGCTCTATCCTCAGCCAGCAACATTCCTTGGCTCATGATCCTCAGTACTGACATCTCTTAATCCCAGGGGTCTCTATGGCAGCTTCAGCTTCCATCTCACAGTTTCCCCACATTACCCACATCAGGGCCTCTTACAGGGATTCTGAACTTGTTATAAGTTGAACTGCCAGGCCTTTATTTTAAATCTTGGTGGAGGCTTCCTTGACCTCATCAATAGACTCAAAGATAAGAATCCTATGAAAAAGCATTTGTCAAAATACAGCACTCCTTGATGTTCAAAACACTAGAAAAACTAGGGATAAGAGGAATCTATGTCAACATCCTAAAGGCTATCTATGCTAAGCCCCAGGCCAACACCATTCTAAATCGAGAAAATTTGAAGGCATTCCCTTTTAAAACTGAAACAATTCGGGGATGCCCTCTTTTACCACTTCTATTCAACATAGTCCTTGAAACACTGGCCAGAGCAATTAGACAGACAAAATAAATTAAAGAGATACATGTAGGAAAAGACGAACTTAAATTAGCACTATTTGCTGACAGTATATACCTAGAAGACCCAAAACGATCCAGAGTACTTCTAGAACTAATAAACAAATTCAAAAAAGAGGCAGGTTATAAAATCAACACCCAGAAATCAAAGGCATTTCTGTGTATCAGTGATGAGTCCTCTGAGAAGGAAATGAGGAAAACTACCCCATTTACAGTAGCCTCAAAATAAAAGAAGATACTTGGTAATCAACTTAATGAAAGAGGTGAAACATCTGTACAATGAAAACTACAGAACCCTAAAGAAAGAAATCAAAGAATACCTTAGAAGATGGAAAGATCTACCTTGCTCTTGGATAGGCAGAATTAATATTATCAAAATGAGCATACTTCCAAATGCACTATACAGATTTAATGCAATTCTGATCAAAATCCCAGTGGCATTTCTCATAGAAATAGTAAAAGCAATCATGAAATTGATCTGGAAAAATAAGAGACTCAGAATAGATAAAGGAATTCTTAGCAGGAAGAGTGAAGCAGGTGGCATCATTATACCAGACCTTAAACTATTCTACAGAGCAATAGTCACAAAAACAGCATGGTATTAGCACCAAAACAGACTGGTAGACATGTGGTACAGAATATAGGACACAGAGACCAATGCACAAATTATAATTATATTAGACAAAGGCACAAAAAATATGCATTGGAGAAAAGATAGCCTCTTCAACCAATGGTGTTGGGAAAACTGGAAATCCATATGCAACAAAACGAAATTAAACCCCTGTCTCTCACCATGCACAAAACTCAACTCAAAATGGATCAAGGATTAGGAATACAACCAGAGACGCTGCTTCTAATAGAAGAAAATTAGGCTCTCATCTCCATCATGTGGGATTACTCCCCAACATCCTTAATAAGAGCCCTATAGCACAAGAATTAAAATCAAGAATCAATACATGGAATGGACTCAAACTAAAAAGTTTCTTCTCAGCAAAAGAGACAATCTGTGAGGTGAATTGAGAGCCTACATCCTGGGAGCAAATTTTTACCCCTCACACATATAGATAGATAGATCATTAATCTCTGGGGTGTATAAAGAACTCAAAAAACTAAGCACCAAAAAAACCCTACAAATATTCCAATCAGCAATGGGCCAAGGACATGAACAGACACTTCTCAAGAAGAGGATAATCCATCAGTCACCAAATATATGAAATAATTTTCACCATCTCTAGCAAATCAAAACTACTCTGAGATACCATCTCAGTTCAGTCAGAATGGCAGCTATTATGAAGACAAACAATAAGTTTTGTGAGGATGTGGGGGAAAAGGCACACTCATACACTGCTTGTGGGACTTCAAATTGGTGCATCCAATATGGAAAGCAGTATGGAGATTCCTAGGAAATCGGGGAATGGAACCACCATTTGATCCAGCTATCCCTCTCAGTCTATACCCAAAGACTTGAAAACAGCATACTCCAGAGACACAGCCACATCAATGTTTATGGCAGCACAATTCACAATAGCTAAACTGTGGAGCCAACTTAGATACCCTTCAGTGGATAATGGATGAAAAACAAATGTGGCAAACATACACAATGGAGTTTTACTCAGCAATAAATGAGAATAAATTCATGGTTTTGCAGTTCAATGGATAGCATTGGAGAAGACAATGCTAAGTGAAGTTAGCCAATCCCCCAAAACCAAATGCCAAATATTTTCTCTGATATAAGGAGGCTGACATGTAGTGTGGTAGGGTGGGGGAACTTGGGAAGATTAGATGAATTCTAGATTGGGCAGAGGGGTAGGAGGGAAGGGGAGGGGACAGGGGATTAGCAAGGATGGTGGAATGTGATAGGCCTCATTATCCAAAGTACATGTATGAAAACATAAAAAAATCAAACTGGGAATTAGATTTGATGGCATCAAATAAAGCAGTAAACAAAAGATGGACGATTGAAACATGATTATTGTATTAGAAAATCTGAAATGAAAGATCACCCTTCCTAGATCCCCAGAAATCCCAAGAACACTCCATAACTTCTATCCAAATTTGGTTCCCTAGAGAGAAAAGAAATGTACATTCTCCATAAGAAGATACTCCACTCTTAATACTGTCAGGACAATACATTATTGGCCAGCCTCCAAGCATGCTTCGGAAATTTTGAGGGTTTATATACATTAGTTTGAAAAATACTTCAAAATCCTTTCATATAAGAGGTAGTCAATAAACCATGTTAAACGAACATGTCACTGAATCTGGGGATGGAAAAGAGGCTTCATTCCATGTCTAAACCCTGAAAGTTGCTATGGAAGCTTCTGGAAAGACCCTGTTAGAGGCCAAATTGCATATAAGTGAAATTGTCTTTGAGAGGAAAGGTTTTATTTTCAAACTCTAGAATTCATGATAGAATCTAAGAATCAAGCCTCTGCTACCTAAATTGCCACATAGAATTAGTGACAACCTAAATTCTTGTGATTATTTCATTTCAACTCTTCAGTTAAAATCCCAGATTATATTGGGATGGCATATTGAGTCCCACAAGCTTTATTTCTCACTTTTCGATATGAATGAAGAATTTTAAACATTTCAAACTTCTTACATGGGAAAACAGTGTTTTTCAGGAATTTTTTAAAGAAATTAAATATGCTGTGCTTGTGGGACTCAATTAAATTAACTTAAATTAATTAAATTAAACATGCTGAGCTTAGGAAACAACACTCTTCCCTCATGGTAAGTATCCTAGGGAAAGCCACCAGCACATCTTTCCCCACTGGGCTACCTGCTTCCAGGCAACATCCCCATTGTACTAGGAATGAGCCCCTTTGAATAAGACTCTCCTACTGACCACCTCCCAATAGCTTTTTGCACTCTTGTAATGCAGGGTGATAACCTATCAGGGTCTTCTCAATGAGCTGTCCTGGAACAATTAGCACGCCCCCCCCCTTGTTTCTTAATCTTGACCATTCATGTGGCTCCAGCCAAACTTTGTCCTGCTGTTTCCTCAAATGCAAATAAGTCAAGTTAATTCTGTCCTCAGAGAATTTACATTTTCTGTGGCTTCCATTCAGACTGCTCTTACTTCAGAAATAGACTTTTCCCTCAATCTTTTTAGGTCTTGTGTCAAATATCCACCTGAGTTCTCAGCAATGTCACTGACCAACTTATCAAATGCCCTGTCTCTTCCTTTGTCCATACCTTGCTTAACTATTTTTATAGGACTTATTAGTATCGAACATTAAATTATATATTTGTTCATTTTCAGTCTTCTTCAGCACAAGCAGCTGATTCATAAGAGGAAAGACTGTTTCTCTGTCCCCAAATGAAGGATTTACTCCTGCAGGAAGAATTCAGCCTCTGTGCAAAGACAGCCAACAGTGCAAGGTGTTTCTGGGAAACTGAGACAGCACATAGCTCTAGCCCCTAGGTCCAGGTTTTATAGAATCCTCTTAGAGGAAATAAGTAAATATGGGTTGTTACAGATTGCTTAATGTGAGAAATACATAAATGGGGAAAAGCCAGTTCCTGAAGGAGACCCTTGCTCTTTCACAATGAAAAATCCAGGGGTTTCACTACGAACCTCAAAATGCTTTGATAATACTTTCAATTTGTCATTACTTATTTCTATGCTTTTTACCTTCATAAAAAGCTTTTAAATAGAAAATTAATTTGTGAATATGTGAAAGTTATTGATTATCTCTGGAATGGAAATGGACTTAATGCACTTAAATCCCTTAGAAATTTTGAAGTGTCCTACAAAGCTGTGTTTGGCAAGGGGACAGGGTTGGACAACTGAAAATAGGACAACCCAGGGTTGATGTAATGTTCTAAAGGAAACTCTAAGGTCTGTGCTTCTCCTAGCCCATCATTCTAACATATTATTTCTCAAAAAGGTGATCTATGACCACTGAGCATCCTGAAACTTTTCAGAGTCCATAAGATTGCCATGGTAATTTCATGATATCACCAAAGTTTTGTTTACTTCGATCATTTTTTTTTGACATAAGCTTACACTGGCATTCACAAGAGGCTACTTGGTTTGTGAAATGTAGAAGCAGATATGAAAATGTAGGTATCTTCTATTCAGCCAAACGTTAGAGATATTTGCAAATATGAAAAACAATATCACTCTTCTCACTTAATAGTTTTGTCTTGGAAATGCAATTTTGGGGGAGTTTGTGTGACTTGCACTCTAGTAATTGAACCCAGAACCTCTTCTCACTGAATAGTTTTGTCTTGGAAATGCAATTTTGGGGGAGTTTGTGTGGCTTGCACTCTAGTAATTGAACCCAGAACCTCACCCATGCTCAGTATGTGCTCCAAAACTGGGTTTTACCTTTAGCCCCAGAAAATGTACTTGTATTTAAAAAAAAACATTAGTTGATAGACATATAATGAATATGTCATTGTCATTTTTAAATGAATAATTAACAAATTACTTTCATATTTAACAACTTCTGAATTTTAATTTCTAATAAAATAAATATCTATAGATAATCTTCACATAAGCAAAGATTTGAGTGCTGAATAACTTAAAAGCAGAAGGAAGGTCACAAGTTTTAAGAACTACTGTTCTAAGACATTAAGCTGTCAGATACACTCTTAGTGAATATTTTATAAATCAAACTTTAAAACAATGAAGACATAGTGATACTTTGATAATTTTCATTAGCTGATTAATTTTAATTAGCTATATTTCTCTGGACTCCAAGATTATTGTGATTCATTTTTGTATTCATTATGTCTTCCTCTTTCAACAAAGGTTTTTACTATTTGACATTTGTTTCAGCTTGTCTGTACATACAGTTAAATAAAGTCTTGCAGATATGAAACCATGGAAATCAGTGGAAATTTTTCTGTCCCTGCATTTTGTCCATGAGTACAGGGCCCTGAACTGAACTGCCTAGATTTATTAAACCCTTGGGTTTCCTTAAAATATGGGTTATATTACTAGTTCATTCAAAGTTCTAGTAATATGATTACATAATTTCATACTTACAAAGAATCCAGAATAGCACTAGACACACTTAACAAGTGTTAGTGTTAGTTACTAATTTAGTAACTTTAGCTATTATTATATTCATTACTGAGAATAATATGAAAATAAAACTTGGAATTCTGGAGGGAAAGGGCTATTAAAACTTAGGAAGTATTGATGAATCAAAGGAATTAGGAATTGAATGGTAAATTAATTCTTCAAATGAGTCAGTTTCTTTTTCTGAGAAATCCTTTATGTTTTCATCCAAGAGTGAAGTTCCCCTTCTGGTACATGAACTAGTAAAAATATAATAAGGCTTCATTATGCAGTTTTAATATAAAAACAAAGAAAATAAAGACTGCATGTTATGAAGACTAGTAACTATTATAAAGGAAATCTATTAGCTCCCAAGTATATCATCTCCTAATGACACTGTTTTCCAAGCCGGGACACCATATTTAAAATGATATTGCTAAAGGATAAAAGTCCTGACATAGCATGCTGAGAATCAATGAAAACCAGCCTTATAAAAGACAGTCTATTGAGACCTGTTTTCATTGTTTGCACTAGGACAACAGTAGGAATCTTTTTAAATAAAATATCCTAGATCTTATAAAATATTCTTATATCGGCATTGTGACTATGATGACCTGTGAAATGATACCTTTTGCAATTTCTTTTTTTCATCATAGAAAATTGAACCCAGGGCCTCATGCATGTTAGGTCAGCAATCTACCAATGAGCTATATCCCTAACACAGGTGATTTTTAATCCTAATCAGTATATGCAGATGTTTATATTGAATCTCTTCATATTAAAATTAGAGTCACTAAATATATTTTTTTGAGTATCGGAATTAGGTCCAATGTAAGAATACACTTTCAAATATCTGGTTTGGCCAATCATGTTTGAGGTGGTGAGTGCCCCACCATTGGCTGCATAGAACAAAAGTCTACATATCTTCATTAGAAAGAAATTTAAAATCTCACAGATTCATTTAATTCTGCTCTTTACTCTTTGCATTAATGTTCAGCAAACAAATCCACTGCCCTTCTTTTGCCCATGTCAGAAATAAACATTTCATATGCTGAACAACTCTCAATAAATTATTAAACAAGTTGGCTCTCTGAAATTACTCTCCCTAGATACCATTTTCATTCTATGATATTCTTCTACTCAAAAAAAGAAAAGAAAAGAAAAGAAAAGAAAAGGTCACTGAACCATTAAGTTACTATTTTTGACAAAGGTCTACCCTGTTTGGTCAGGCCACTATGATTCTACAAATGTCCAAGGTTGAAATTGAAATATCTTGGTTATTTTATATCATGAGTTCACCCTCTTTGAAAACTGAAACCACAGATTGTGCCTCTCTCTTCTTTTCTCCTCCTATGCCTCTTTTCTGCACCATGTATTGCTTTTTCTTGTAAGAACATGCTTAAAGCATCACAGTGAACTGTAATTTGTTGATTATTTCCTTATTTGAGTCATCTAATAAAACCTCCTGTTCTGCTCGCTGGATATGACCTCTTGCATTTAAAACTCTCTCAACCTAACTAGATATTTGGACTCGATCCTAAATAGCTGGTTTTGCCTTGATATAGTCATTGTACAACAATGTATCTGTCACTATGTTAGCACATTAAGAATGGAGGATGGATGAAGAGACAGAACAAGAGAACAATGACCAAAAAAGTGACTCATCCTATGTTAAAAACATAGCAAATTACAAGTGCTTATTATTTAAATGAACCTTTGACTTCCAAAAGATGATATAACCATTAAATTTTCAATTATATCTATGGTCTAATAGACATACTGTTATATAAACTATGACACATCTAGCACTATCCCCTACAAAACATTTATATAATAACCACAAATTCCATTTTTAAAATTCAATATTTTAAGTAATGATTTATTTTTTTGTCATTTCTACAAATGTTACTACAGGGGGAAATGAGACCCAAAAAGATAAATTGTAGAAATTAAACTAGAATCATCTCTCCTATGCTAGATGATGCATTTATAAAGCCACATAAAAATATGAATCATCTTTATGACAATCATTACAAGAATTACTACTAGTAGTCTTGCTTTAAGTAAGGAAATAAATTGCTTTGATCAAAATTTAATCCAACTATTTCTTTACATAATCACTAAAGTGAACAGCATTTTAAATGCTAGAGGGCAGCCGAGGACCCTAAACTCTTTGCAGGGAACAATTGACATGTTTATCATTACAAAATTTCTAAATTTTGAAAGTATAATTAGACGAAGTTGCTCTAGAGGCTTGTTTGTTTTGATTTACCTAGTTTACCTTTGTTCTAGTAACTTACAGTTTGTGTGTTTTGAGGAAGATTCAGGAAAAGGAAACAAAACACACACAAAAATTGCCTTTGCTTTTTGATATCTGTAAAATGTTGTTAGAGGAGACATATTTATTTTTAAAATTAAATATTGGGATTATAAGAGTTCATTCACCAATGTTGCGGATTTATCTCAGTAACATATATAATAAACTTGGACTCAAAAAAAACCCACAAGGCTTAAAAAAGTATGAAGATGCACTAAAATCATCAGAGGTTGATAATATTTTAACTGTTAAATTTTAAAAATTTAGATATATGCAGCATTTTAAGTCATTAAGTATCATCTAAAAGTAAAACTAATGCTAGTAAGTGACATATGTAAGAGAGGTCTTCCAAGTTTTTCAAGAAAAACCTATGGTTTCATTTTCTACTGAAAAATAAAATCTTAGACTATGCCATTTGTGCATAATTGGCTCTGCTATCAGTCTTTTCCTATTTGACACAAATTCCATAGTATCACTTTATAATCTATTATTAAAACCCATCAATTTGTGTCAATCCTTTGCTTTAAAATACACCAGCTCTTTATGTACAGAATACATTTTTATAATAGCAATAATCCCCTTCTTATCCTGAACTTAACTAAGCTTTAAGCCCCTTGTTTACTTTCCCAATCCTATGGACTTCAATTTCTAGACCTTTTCTTAATTGACAATACTCTTCAATATTATTCTTTCTGTTGGAATGCTCTTAATTTCTAATATGTGTGATATATTCTTAAGCATCTGAGAGAACATTTAAAATGTCTCTCTGTCTCTCTGTCTCACTCTGTCTCTCTCTCACACATATAGACACACACACATAAAACACACACACACACACACAACTAAAATGAGGTCACACAATTCTTGAGCCTGGGAAATGTGAGGCATGAGACTGCAGTCCTCTTGGTCACTGTGACCTCCAATATAGCAATTTTCTGAGACCATGATTCCACAAGAATAATAAATAATTTCAGTAAAAGCCTTTTTCTTATTATTGTAACTCTTACCTGGAATGAATAAGTGACCAGTTAACACTCTATGTCTTGTGTTTTCTTGACACCCAAGGTATATTATAGCAAGGGAGTTGCTGTAACCTCCTTTGTTTTTATTTTGTTAGTTATAAAGCTTCAGACCCCTCAGATGTCATTTCAGAAGCACAAATTCTAGTATGATTAGATGGTTGTCTCCTTGGATGATCATCCTTATGTAGGCCTGAATAAACTCTTTATTCTCATACTCAGCATGCCTCACCTTGCCTTTCAGTTTGACACATCCATCAAACCTGGATGATAGTTAATCTTGGTTGTCAACTTAACTCAATTGAGAGATGCCTAAAGATTGGTAAAGCACAGTTTTGGGTGCTTATCTGAGGGTGTATCCAGAGAAGATTGTCATGGGGAGCAGCGAACTCTGTGCAAAGCCTCCCAACACACACTGTATGGCACTATTCACTGGGCTGGGAGCCTGGATGGAACAAAAAGCAGAAGAGGAGGAAACAGACTAGGGAGCATTTGTTGTGTGTTGCTGCTGCTGTGGTCCATGGATGGACATCAGATTCCAGATTCTTTAGCCTTTGAATGCAGACTTGCCCTAGTGACTTTCCAAGGAGGTTCAAAGTCTTCAGTCTCAAATTGAGGCTGCATCACTTATTCCTCTTGTTTTGAGACTCCAGCTTCTTGGCCTGGAAGCTACTGGGTCCTCTGGCTTTGCAGTCCACAGATGGCCACTGGGGACTATCCACAATCATATGAGGCATCTAATAAATCCCATTTTCTAATACTACAGCTCAATATAAATACAATTTCCTCTGTGAAATCATTACCTACTTCAAGGAGGAGTAGATTATTTCCTCCCTATTTTCTAAACAGATATTTATTCATAAATACTATATCAGGCATCAAATTAGTTTATAAAAATTACACAAAAAATAATGTGGTATATTGATGATAAATTACCATCTAGATTTGGACCCTGTGACCTCACAGGTTTTTAAATCAGATGATGGATATGTAAGTCCCCAGCCAATTATATGTGTATATGAATGTGTTATAAGCCTTCTATGTCTCAATATAAAATGATAACCTAAAGATACACTTAAAATATAAAAAGAATATTAATTATAAATGAAATAAAGACTGTACAAGATGGGTTATACCTATGACTTGATATTATATGCTTAAAGTCAATCTCTATAAACATTCCATATTCCATGGGCTGGGGTTGTAGCTCAGTGGTAGAGTGCTTGCCTAGCACATGTGCAACACTGGGTTTGATCCTCAGCATCACATAAAAATAAATAAATGGAATAAAGGAGTTATGTCAATGTTCATTTTTAGAAATGTATATTTTAAAATACTCCATATATTTTCAATATTGCTGCAGAAATTAAAAATATATCATTCTTAATGACTTTTAAATGGCTTCTTTTATAATTGGTAAGAATGAGCCTTTGTTGACAATTCTAAATCTTTGTTAAAAATATTTCTGTTCATTTTTACATTTTACCTTTTTTATTTTGTACCCAGACTTTTTCAAAACCTATGATTTTCAATAACAGGAAGGGATAAGCTGTAAATCTAATGAAATATGTTTCTAGCTGGAGGAGTTCTGGTAATTTCCAAGATTACACCTCCACAGGTGACATGTTAAAATGAACCATAAAAGAAGTGCAAAAATAGGAATAAAACAGAGAAGATAAAACCCAACCCCTACATTCCCTACCACTAGTAATGAATAAGTCAACAAATTCAAAGTAATCAGGGGAAAAGAAAAACTAAAATAAGCCCTGTCCTCAAACTAAGCAGATTGAAAGGTTACATGCAGAAATTACTGCTAATTTATATATTCAAGATGATTTCTTTCTCAGATCCAGATTGTTGTATACTCTTTGTGCAAGTTATTTGAATGTGTCTTTCCTAAACAGCTTAGGAAATAGCAATCTGCTACTCTTATGGGGATTGCTAACTCGCATGGGCAGCATAAATATATTTTCTGCACAAATTATCTATTTATTAGAGTCACATTATATAAGCTAATTTTACTCAAAATAAATATCAGAAATTAGATTTTGGTTTCTGCAATAATTTTATTCTAACTGAAAAGCTACAGAGTTTGGTTCATAATCACTGAGTAGTCCTGGTTAGAGCAGCTGTACTCATTTATCTAAACACACAGGTCTAGACCAGCGAATCTCAAGTATATTTCTGGCTTTGGTGATTTAGAGGCTGTGTTAAATAGGCAAATTTTCTGAATCATTTATGATAAAATGTCCTTACAAACAGTATTGCAAACAGGGCCAAAATGAATGTGCACTCACGTGTGTCCTCTCCATGTCTGCAGCATTTCAAATTGATGGCTTGTAAACCATTTACAAAACACATCCAATCCCAGATGGCTCCTTAATTTTCTCAAGAAATTACTTTAAATCCTCAAACATTAACCAATGATAAGCTATATTGGCAAAGATATGTGATGGATTAAAATTGATGTTTATAGCAGGTGGCCAAATTACATAAACCTGCTCTGCTATGAAAAAACACCAATCATAAACATAACCTGCCATCCATTTTAAGGAAATAGTTGGATCCAATCTACTAGCTGTTGCTTTTTAAAATTTTTTTAACATTTATCATACTATTCCCTACCAATATGCTAATATCCATCTGGGACATAATCCATAAAAACAATCCAAAGCTGCCCAATGGAATGATTATCCAACTCTCTCTCACTCCCCCAAAATAGTAGGTGAAAACACTCAAAGTGGTATTTTTCTCCTTTTTGTGTGTTTAATTTTACACTATTTAAGGAACTTTGAGGAAAATGTCACAATGGCCACAAGAAACACCCAAGTTGTCTTTATACTCTACTTGGATCTATTAAGCACTCGGTAAGATGGTGAATAAATAGTTTAAAGGGGAGAAAGCTCATATAGGTCTGGTAACAGGTCCCTATTTTATCAGAAAGGTAGAATATGGGACTTCAGGGAGAATTTGAACTGACTCCAAAATTCAAAGGTCTTATAAGCAACATAGATAGTTGAGCTGACTTTGGACCTCAGGAGATGTCCATGATTAAGTGATGGAGGTTAAAGAAGTCAATGCTTGTTTACAAATATGTCCACCAATAAACTTGTACTACCTTCTGACATTTCAGTTCCACAATGTAATGGCCCTTACAAAGGGCAAGAAAGTAAATCTTCCTAATAGAACTACATTCATTTTCTTTTCTTTTCCTTAAAAGACCTACAAAATGGACAGTAGATAATGATTTTCCCATTTCTCAGAATTTTGAAACAAACAAAAACTGAGACATTGGTAACAAGTTCTGAATAAGAAGCAATGAACTTCTGGAAATGGCAAAAGTCTGAAAGTATTTGTGTTCTAAGTTAGTGCCCAACTGCAAAGCCTTTTCTCAGTAGCAAATTAAAGCTGACAACCTTTTCTGTGAACATCAGTCAACCTTTTTCCAGTCACTTCAGTTTGAACAATGGGCTCATACACAAGACAGTCAAGGCATCAGATAAAGAAGCTAGACATGTGGGCATAAAGGATAGTCTTCCCTTCAACAAGACTATTCCAGCTTCCACTGTTGTTAAACACATCACATGCCATCAGTGGTGATTGATACTGGCTCCTTGTGGCTCCATTCCCACTGGGATCTGCTCCCATGTTGCCTATTTCCATGATGGAAGAAGGAACATCCTTCACTAGAACAAACACATTATATATAAATTGCCTTCCTTGAGTGCTCTGCTTTTTCAAAAACTACTAACCATAGGCTAATAGTTATTATGGTTCTCTATAATGATACCTACTCAACTTAGTTTCTGGCCAAAGAACACATTACCAGCAAGGAATGAGGGAGAGGTTCACACCCATGGAACATCTTATCCCATACCACATCGCCTCAGGTTGGCTTGCTTGAGATGGCAGTGAAATATCCTATTAAAGAGTTATAGTGCTGGCTAAGTATTAATAATACCTCATTAGGGATGTACTGTCCTACAAAATTTGATGTATTTTCTGAACCAGCAACAAATATGATACTACCTTTTCCCATAGCCAGAATACATGCATCAGGGAACCAAGAGGTGGGGATGCACATGGTTCTTCTCTCCTGCAATCCTTAAGGGCCAGTCACAAAGCTTTGCATACTGTTTTCCCCTTTTGGCTCTGCAGGTTTAGAGGACTGAATTTCTGAAAATTAAATGCTTCCACTAGAAGACCTAACAATGAGTCCATGGAACTTGCCTAGTCACTTTGAATTCTTTATACCATCAAGGAAATAGACAAAGGATTTGCATACTAACTGGAGAGAATTATACTGATTATCAAAGAGAAAAAAGAGTTGTGGCCACTTGATAAAGGCAAGAAGGATTCAAGGAATTCACTGAGTTGCTTCCTAGTACTCATATAGCTAATGAAAATGTTAACAAAGGAGAAAGAAAGCAGTCCAATGAAGGGAAAGCTCTAATAACTCCAGCCCTTAAAAAAAAAGATTTGCATTACATCTTTAGATAAAAAATGATGATGAGACAAGGTATTTACTGAAGACAAAAGGAATGTGTAGTGAGAAAGTGAATTCAAAATACTAAATGTGGGGCTGGCATTGTGGCTCAGCAGTAGAGTGCTTGCCTAGCATGTGCAAGGCCCGGGGTTTGATCCTCAGTCCCATGTGAAAAGAAATAAATAAAATAAAGAAATTGTGTCCAGCTACAACTAAAAACCAAATATTTTAAAAATTACTAAGATGGCTCTTTATTTATTTGTATGAATAAGGCATGTAGTAGTTAAGCATATTTCTTTCTTTATATATGAACCCATCAATCCATTTTTTGCAAACCATTCTCTTCTAATGATGCATAATAGTAAAATTGGCCTTATAATTCAGCCTAAAAGTTACACAATATTAATGGAGAATTGGAACCAAGTTCAGAAAAAGAATGAATATCGCTCAGAGATAGATCAGTGGCTCACAGAACTTTGTATCTAGCCCTCTGTGGAGAGGGTAAACTGGATGGCTATATAAAGCAGAGTTATCATATCCTGTGGAAGATGAATTTGGGTGGTTGTTTTTGAAGCTCAAATATGCACAGAAGAGGGTCTATGGATTCTGAGTTGACAATCATTACTTTCCCTCTCACATATTTTTGTGTGCTTCAAAGGAGAGAAACTTGAAAATCCATTTCCCAGAGCTCTTTTAAATGGATGGTTACAGAATTAGTCTTCAAATGACCCACAGGCATTATGATGCAGAAGGAAGTAAAAAAAAAAAAAAAAAAAAAAAACATTGCTTTGTGGCAAAATTTTTAAAAATGCAAAGGAAGACAAAAGCTTCAATGTGAGAGGGCTTCCAAATCATTCACTTCAGGAGCTTCAGGCAGCATGAACATTAGAGATTTCTGAGATTCAAAGTAGCATCCTGGTGAACATGAGGATCCTCTTTGGGACCACTGGCCTCTGATATCAGCAGATAGGTTTCCCTGGCCTTTACCCCCACCCTTACTATGGCTACGCCTGTAATTTCTTGATCCTAACCCCTTCTATTTGAATATTCAGAGTGGCTTCTGGCATCTGGACTGAAATCTACTTTTTTCGTCAGCTTTTTTGTTGTTGTGGCCAAAAGATCTGACAAGAACAATTAGAAAAGGAAAAGTTTAATTGGTGCTCAAGGTTTCAGAGCTCTCAGTGCATAGATGGTTGGCTTCATTCCTCAGGGCCTTAGATGAGGCAGAACATCATGGCAGAAGAGGAT